>NW_026969834.1:0-8983 GCF_028390025.1 Pseudophryne corroboree
TGCAGTTTATCATGCATTAATCATGCAATACCAAACCTTGGCAGCATTATCAAGTTGCTAGTGAAGTCATGTGAACAGTGAAGTCCTGGAAAGAATAGCTGTGCTTTGGTGAACTGGTGATGGAAATGTTGGTTTAAGTGATTTATTTAACTGTACTCAGTTAAGATGATTTATGGAAAAAGGTAGTTAGATATGATACTACAATTTATTTGTTTAGTATAAATGAAATATATGATACATTGCTACCAATTTCTTATAAAACAAGAAGATTATTTGAATCTGCTCCAGATTTTTAATCAGTTGTTTGCTGTAATAAGTTATTTTATAATTAAAAGCTAATAGATATTACAAATAACATTTATTTCCATATTTAGAGAGGAAATTGAATTTTGTAAGTGAACAAATGACATATTTCACATTGAGCAGTAGCAGGTCAGATGTTATAAGAATGATAGTGAAGAAAATTTTCATAAGTCATAAATTAGTGCAAAAATATGGTTCCACTGGGGATTGAACCCAGGACTTTTTGCGTGTAAAGCAGATGTGATAACCACTACACTATGAAACCAATATGCAATAATAAAACAAACTGTTCAATTTTTTGGTTGTCCTGACAGTCGTAGTGATTTTTTGTAAACTGTTCCGGATTATCGTTGAAACGTCAAAGTGATTGTTCTTTCATTATATATAATTTTAAAAAAAACAGAGCACCATATTTTTGGCAAATTGACCCAATACTTAATAGTGGTACACCTAGCTAAAGAAAGTTATAGCTTGGTTGACCAACCTTGCATAATTAAACATTTAATATTAATCTTTATTAAAAAGCAATGACTGCAATGATAAATAAATGTGTATATCCATTTTAAAGTAAGCATTTTGCAAAGGTTTTTAAGTGATTATTTTTAATTTGAAGAAAACAAATATACAAAATTCTTTATTTCTAACATCTTGACCAATTATTATCTACTGTAATTACTCTTATCAAGATCACAGTTTACTGGATTTTTTAATAAATATGGGTTCACTTGGGATTGAACTCAGGACTTTCTCCGTGTAAAGCAGATATGCTAACCACTATGTTATGAAACCACAACATAAACTGTTATCACACTAGAAGAGATTTATGGTCATCTTGACAATCAAATGCCCCAAAATCTGAGGTACACACTAAGTGATTTTGTTTAAAAATTCAATTATATTTCGCACAACACTGAATTTTCATATGTCCGCAATTAAGCAGCATGACTTAGTCATGAAAAAATGCAGAAAATATGGTCAGTTTATCGAGAACCTCCAAGTACCACATAGTGCACTAATATAGTAGGCTGAGATTTTTTTTTATCTTGGCTGACCGATTCAATAACCGAAGGAGTGTGTTTGTGACCATCAGTTCTCTGGTTTATCGGAAATACACCAAATGGTCATTTAAAAACACTACCCAGTAAAACAGGATGAGCAACCAATTTTTTGCAATTGACTTTAATAATTGTATAGTGGGTACATAGATAAAGACAGTTGTAACATGGTTGACCAAACTTGCATTACCCAACATTTAAAATAAAAATTTAGCAAAGAGCAATGTGTGCAATGTTGAATAAACCTGCATATTCCCATTTTAAATAAATAATTTTTGAAGCTTTTCAAGTGAATATTTATAATTTGAAAAACTATATACACAAAAATCATTATTTCTAACATTTTGACCAATTATCATCTGCAGGTGTCACACTTATCAAAATCACTTTTCAGTGATTTTTCTTGCCATGTTACCATAAAGTGCCTGTATTACAAATACTACATATAAATAAATGCCCTTTCACAACATAACTTAAGCATAATACTCGAAAAAGACTTTAGTAATAATCAATATACTATCTATCCAGAAGTCAAATCTATAAGCATTTTTGCTAAACTTGCACATAGTAATTATGGAAATATTTATTTACATTTAAAGTAAATAATCTGGAAGTGAATATTAGCTACATCAAAACATGATTGCAGTTTATCATGCATTAATCATGCAATATCAAACCTTGGCAGCATTATCAAGTTGCTAGTGAAGTCATGTGAACAGTGAAGTCCTGGAAAGAATAGCTGTGCTTTGGTGAACTGGTGATGGACATGTTGGTTTAAGTGATTTATTTAACTGTACTCAGTTAAGATGATTTATGGAAAAGGTAGTTAGATATGATACTACAATTTATTTGTTTACTATAAATGAAATATATGATACATTGCTACCAATTTCTTATAAAACAAGAAGATTATTTGAATCTGCTCCATATTTTTAATCAGTTGTTTGCTGTAATAAGTTATTTTATAATTAAAAGCTAATAGATATTAAAAATAACATTTATTTCCATATTTAGAGAAGAAATTGAATTTTGTAAGTGAACAAATGACATGTTTCACATTGAGCAGTAGCAGGTCAGATGTTATAAGAATGATAGTGAAGAAAATTTTCATAAATCATAAATTAGTGCAAAAATATGGTTCCACTGGGGATTGAACACAGGACCTTCTGCGTGTAAAGCAGATGTGATAACCACTACACTATGAAACCAATATGCAATACAATAACAAACTGTTCAATTTTTTGGTTGTCCTGACAGTCGTAGTGATTTTTGGTAAACTGTTCCGGATTATCGGTGAAACGTCAAAGTGATTGTTCTTTCATTATATATAATTTAAAAAAAACAGAGCACCATATTTTTAACAAATTGACCCAATACTTAATAGTGGTACACCTAGCTAAAGAAAGTTATAGCCTGGTTGACCAACCTTGCATAATTAAACATTTAATATTAATCTTTATTAAAAAGCAATGACTGCAATGATAAATAAATGTGTATATCCATTTTAAAGTAAGCATTTTGCAAAGGTTTTTAAGTGATTATTTTTAATTTGAAGAAAACAAATATACAAAATTCTTTATTTCTAACATCTTGACCAATTATTATCTACTGTAAGTACTCTTATCAAGATCACAGTTTACTGGATTTTTTAAATAAATATGGGTTCACTTGGGATTGAACTCAGGACCTTCTCTGTGTATAGCAGATATGCTAACCACAATGCTATGAAACCAAAACATAAACTGTTCTCACACTAGAAGATATTTATGGTCATCTTGACAATCAAATGCCCCAAAATCTGAGGTACACACTAAGTGATTTTGTTTAAAAATCCAATTATAGGTCGCACAACACTGAATTTTCATATGTCCGCAATTAAGCAGCATGACTTAGTCATGAAAAAATGCAGAAAATATGGTCAGTTTATCGAGAACCTCCAAGTACCACATAGTGCACTAATATAGTAGGCTGAGATTTTTTTTTATCTTGGCTGACCGATTCAATAACCGAAAGAGTGTGTTTGTGACCATCAGTTCTCTGGTTTATCGGAAATACACCAAATGGTCATTTAAAAACACTACCCAGTAAAACAGGATGAGCAACCAATTTTTTGCAATTGACTTTAATAATTGTATAGTGGGTACATAGATAAAGACAGTTGTAACATGGTTGACCAAACTTGCATTACCCAACATTTAAAATAAAAATTTAGCAAAGAGCAATGTGTGCAATGTTGAATAAACCTGCATATTCCCATTTTAAATAAAGAATTTTTGAAGCTTTTCAAGTGAATATTTATAATTTGAAAAACTATATACACAAAAATCATTATTTCTAACATTTTGACCAATTATCATCTGCAGGTGTCACACTTATCAAAATCACTTTTCAGTGATTTTTCTTGCCATGTTACCATAAAGTGCCTGTATTACAAATACTACATATAAATAAATGCCCTTTCACAACATAACTTAAGCATAATACTCGAAAAAGACTTTAGTAATAATCAATATACTATCTATCCAGAAGTCAAATCTATCAGCATTTTTGCTAAACTTGCACATAGTAATTATGGAAATATTTATTTACATTTAAAGTAAATAATCTGGAAGTGAATATTAGCTACATCAAAACATGATTGCAGTTTATCATGCATTAATCATGCAATACCAAACCTTGGCAGCATTATCAAGTTGCTAGTGAAGTCATGTGAACAGTGAAGTCCTGGAAAGAATAGCTGTGCTTTGGTGAACTGGTGATGGACATGTTGGTTTAAGTGATTTATTTAACTGTACTCAGTTAAGATGATTTATGGAAAAAGGTAGTTAGATATTATACTACAATTTATTTGTTTACTATAAATGAAATATATGATACATTGCTACCAATTTCTTATAAAACAAGAAGATTATTTGAATCTGCTCCAGATTTTTAATCAGTTGTTTGCTGTAATAAGTTATTTTATAATTTAAAGCTAATAGATATTAAAAATAACATTTATTTCCATATTTAGAGAAGAAATTGAATTTTGTAAGTGAACAAATGACATGTTTCACATTGAGCAGTAGCAGGTCAGATGTTATAAGAATGATAGTGAAGAAAATTTTCATAAATCATAAATTAGTGCAAAAATATGGTTCCACTGGGGATTGAACCCAGGACCTTCTGCGTGTAAAGCAGATGTGATAACCACTACACTATGAAACCAATTTGCAATACAATAACAAACTGTTCAATTTTTTGGTTGTCCTGACAGTCGTAGTGATTTTTGGTAAACTGTTCCGGATTATCGGTGAAACGTCAAAGTGATTGTTCTTTCATTATATATAATTTAAAAAAAACAGAGCACCATATTTTTGGCAAATTGACCCAATACTTAATAGTGGTACACCTAGCTAAAGAAAGTTATAGCCTGGTTGACCAACCTTGCATAATTAAACATTTAATATTAATCTTTATTAAAAAGCAATGACTGCAATGATAAATAAATGTGTATATCCATTTTAAAGTAAGCATTTTGCAAAGGTTTTTAAGTGATTATTTTTAATTTGAAGAAAACAAATATACAAAATTCTTTATTTCTAACATCTTGACCAATTATTATCTACTGTAATTACTCTTATCAAGATCACAGTTTACTGGATTTTTTAATAAATATGGGTTCACTTGGGATTGAACTCAGGACTTTCTCCGTGTAAAGCAGATATGCTAACCACTATGTTATGAAACCACAACATAAACTGTTATCACACTAGAAGAGATTTATGGTCATCTTGACAATCAAATGCCCCAAAATCTGAGGTACACACTAAGTGATTTTGTTTAAAAATTCAATTATATTTCGCACAACACTGAATTTTCATATGTCCGCAATTAAGCAGCATGACTTAGTCATGAAAAAATGCAGAAAATATGGTCAGTTTATCGAGAACCTCCAAGTACCACATAGTGCACTAATATAGTAGGCTGAGATTTTTTTTTATCTTGGCTGACCGATTCAATAACCGAAGGAGTGTGTTTGTGACCATCAGTTCTCTGGTTTATCGGAAATACACCAAATGGTCATTTAAAAACACTACCCAGTAAAACAGGATGAGCAACCAATTTTTTGCAATTGACTTTAATAATTGTATAGTGGGTACATAGATAAAGACAGTTGTAACATGGTTGACCAAACTTGCATTACCCAACATTTAAAATAAAAATTTAGCAAAGAGCAATGTGTGCAATGTTGAATAAACCTGCATATTCCCATTTTAAATAAATAATTTTTGAAGCTTTTCAAGTGAATATTTATAATTTGAAAAACTATATACACAAAAATCATTATTTCTAACATTTTGACCAATTATCATCTGCAGGTGTCACACTTATCAAAATCACTTTTCAGTGATTTTTCTTGCCATGTTACCATAAAGTGCCTGTATTACAAATACTACATATAAATAAATGCCCTTTCACAACATAACTTAAGCATAATACTCGAAAAAGACTTTAGTAATAATCAATATACTATCTATCCAGAAGTCAAATCTATAAGCATTTTTGCTAAACTTGCACATAGTAATTATGGAAATATTTATTTACATTTAAAGTAAATAATCTGGAAGTGAATATTAGCTACATCAAAACATGATTGCAGTTTATCATGCATTAATCATGCAATATCAAACCTTGGCAGCATTATCAAGTTGCTAGTGAAGTCATGTGAACAGTGAAGTCCTGGAAAGAATAGCTGTGCTTTGGTGAACTGGTGATGGACATGTTGGTTTAAGTGATTTATTTAACTGTACTCAGTTAAGATGATTTATGGAAAAGGTAGTTAGATATGATACTACAATTTATTTGTTTACTATAAATGAAATATATGATACATTGCTACCAATTTCTTATAAAACAAGAAGATTATTTGAATCTGCTCCAGATTTTTAATCAGTTGTTTGCTGTAATAAGTTATTTTATAATTAAAAGCTAATAGATATTAAAAATAACATTTATTTCCATATTTAGAGAAGAAATTTAATTTTGTAAGTGAACAAATGACATGTTTCACATTGAGCAGTAGCAGGTCAGATGTTATAAGAATGATAGTGAAGAAAATTTTCATAAATCATAAATTAGTGCAAAAATATGGTTCCACTGGGGATTGAACCCAGGACCTTCTGCGTGTAAAGAAGATGTGATAACCACTACACTATGAAACCAATATGCAATACAATAACAAACTATTCAATTTTTTGGTTGTCCTGACAGTCGTAGTGATTTTTGGTAAACTGTTCCGGATTATCGGTGAAACGTCAAAGTGATTGTTCTTTCATTATATATAATTTAAAAAAAACAGAGCACCATATTTTTGGCAAATTGACCCAATACTTAATAGTGGTACACCTAGCTAAAGAAAGTTATAGCCTAGTTGACCAACCTTGCATAATTAAACATTTAATATTAATCTATATTAAAAAGCTATGACTGCAATGATAAATAAATGTGTATATCCATTTTAAAGTAAGCATTTTGCAAAGTTTTTTAGTGATTATTTTTAATTTGAAGAAAACAAATATACAAAATTCTTTATTTCTAACATCTTGACCAATTATTATCTACTGTAAGTACTCTTATCAAGATCACAGTTTACTGGATTTTTTAATAAATACGGGTTCACTTGGGATTGAACCCAGGACTTTCTCCGTATAAAGCAGATATGCTAACCACAATGCTATGAAACCACAACATAAACTGTTCTCACACTAGAAGATATTTATGGTCATCTTGACAATCAAATGCCCCAAAATCTGAGGTACACACTAAGTGATTTTGTTTAAAAATCCAATTATATGTCGCACAACACTGAATTTTCATATGTCCGCAATTAAGCAGCATGACTTAGTCATGAAAAAATGCAGAAAATATGGTCAGTTTATCGAGAACCTCCAAGTACCACATAGTGCACTAATATAGTAGGCTGAGATTTTTTTTTATCTTGGCTGACCGATTCAATAACCGAAGGTGTGTGTTTGTGACCATCAGTTCTCTGGTTTATCGGAAATACACCAAATGGTCATTTAAAAACACTACCCAGTAAAACAGGATGAGCAACCAATTTTTTGCAATTGACTTTAATAATTGTATAGTGGGTACATAGATAAAGACAGTTGTAACATGGTTGACCAAACTTGCATTACCCAACCTTTAAAATAAAAATTTAGCAAAGAGCAATGTGTGCAATGTTGAATAAACCTGCATATTCCCATTTTAAATAAAGAATTTTTGAAGCTTTTCAAGTGAATATTTATAATTTGAAAAACTATATACACAAAAATCATTATTTCTAACATTTTGACCAATTATCATCTGCAGGTGTCACACTTATCAAAATCACTTTTCAGTGATTTTTCTTGCCATGTTACCATAAAGTGCCTGTATTACAAATACTACATATAAATAAATGCCCTTTCACAACATAACTTAAGCATAATACTCGAAAAAGACTTTAGTAATAATCAATATACTATCTATCCAGAAGTCAAATCTATCAGCATTTTTGCTAAACTTGCACATAGTAATTATGGAAATATTTATTTACATTTAAAGTAAATAATCTGGAAGTGAATATTAGCTACATCAAAACATGATTGCAGTTTATCATGCATTAATCATGCAATACCAAACCTTGGCAGCATTATCAAGTTGCTAGTGAAGTCATGTGAACAGTGAAGTCCTGGAAAGAATAGCTGTGCTTTGGTGAACTGGTGATGGACATGTTGGTTTAAGTGATTTATTTAACTGTACTCAGTTAAGATGATTTATGGAAAAAGGTAGTTAGATATGATACTACAATTTATTTGTTTACTATAAATGAAATATATGATACATTGCTACCAATTTCTTATAAAACAAGAAGATTATTTGAATCTGCTCCATATTTTTAATCAGTTGTTTGCTGTAATAAGTTATTTTATAATTAAAAGCTAATAGATATTAAAAATAACATTTATTTCCATATTTAGAGAAGAAATTGAATTTTGTAAGTGAACAAATGACATGTTTCACATTGAGCAGTAGCAGGTCAGATGTTATAAGAATGATAGTGAAGAAAATTTTCATAAATCATAAATTAGTGCAAAATTATGGTTCCACTGGGGATTGAACCCAGGACCTTCTGCGTGTAAAGCAGATGTGATAACCACTACACTATGAAACCAATATGCAATACAATAACAAACTATTCAATTTTTTGGTTGTCCTGACAGTCGTAGTGATTTTTGGTAAACTGTTCCGGATTATCGGTGAAACGTCAAAGTGATTGTTCTTTCATTATATATAATTTAAAAAAAACAGAGCACCATATTTTTGGCAAATTGACCCAATACTTAATAGTGGTACACCTAGCTAAAGAAAGTTATAGCCTGGTTGACCAACCTTGCATAATTAAACATTTAATATTAATCTTTATTAAAAAGCAATGACTGCAATGATAAATAAATGTGTATATCCATTTTAAAGTAAGCATTTTGCAAAGTTTTTTAAGTGATTATTTTTAATTTGAAGAAAACAAATATACAAAATTCTTTATTTCTAACATCTTGACCAATTATTATCTACTGTAAGTACTCTTATCAAGATCA
>NW_026969834.1:8996-25000 GCF_028390025.1 Pseudophryne corroboree
TATGAAGTTTGCACCTCGCTATATCGGTCCTTTCAAGATTGAACAAGTCATCAATCCTGTTGCTTACAGACTCCAGTTGCCTCCCTTCTTAAAAATACCCAGGACATTCCATGTTTCCCTGTTGAAACCGCTGATCTTGAATCGGTTTCATTCCTCACTTCCTCCAACTCCAAAAGTCCAAACTCAACGAGGCGTTGAGTATGAAGTGGCCAAGATCCTGGACTCACGTCACCGTTACGGTCAACTACAATATCTTATTGACTGGAAGGGTTATGGTCCTGAGGAACGTTCATGGACCAATGCTTCTGATGTCCATGCTCCTGCCTTGGTCCGGAGATTCCATTCCAAGTTTCCTCAAAAGCCAAAGAAGTGTCCTGGGGCCACTCCTAAAGGGGGGGGTGCTGTCACGATCCGGGTATCTGGACGCCATTTCTTACCCATCAGATGCCTCCTAAGGCTGGCTCAGCGCTCCAGGACCGGATCCCATCTGTTATCCTGATGTGTACATTCCTGTATCCTCTCCTGTCACTCTGGGACGCTGTCACAGTAAACGCCATATTACACCTGGCATGGCGTTTCCCGCGGCCTCCGCCGCCGTCCCTGAACTTCTGCATGCAGAGTGTCTGAGTGGCGATTACGTCAGCCGCGGCCTCCGCTGTGTCCGCGTGGTTGGATGTGCATCTGTCAGCCTGGCGCCTCCTGTCTCCGGTGGCCGGCGCCGCCATTACTGTTTTCATTACCACATGGATTACAAACCAAACTTCCCTCCAAGTGTCTGCATGGGCGCAGCCATCTTGGATTCTGTCAGCTGATCATTTCCACCAATCTGTTCTCAGTATTGATAATCTGCATAATTGCCTAGCCAATCCCTTCCTTGCTGCAGGTATAAATACACTGTGCCTGAGCAAGGAAGGCGTCAGTGCTTTGGTTGTCAAACCTAGTTCCTGTTTGTCTCTCTCCTGTGATTGTCTTCCAGGTTCCAGCTCCTGTCTCAAGACTTCCACCATAGAGACCCGCACCAGCATTCCACCTGCGGTGTAGCCTGACTCTCCAATCCATTGTGGATTCATCTGTTTCCAGCTACAACATTACCTGCTTCCAGCTCAGCTTCCAGCAGAGTATAGCTTCTCTTAAAGGGCCGGTGTCCTTTCTACACTTTACCACTCTCCACCGGTATTATTATTTCTCCGCTCTCAAGTTCTACATTTCAGTTCATATTTCATCGCTCCCAAGTTCATTTATTATTTAACTGGTTCCAGCCAGTATCCACTCCGTGCTAACAACAGTCTGGTTCCAGCCAGTATCCACAGCAGCCGTTTTATCTTCAGCAACCCAGCTTTTCCTGGAACACCAGCTGGCACAATCCTGGGTTATCTCCATTGCTACAGTCGGGCCTGGTAAGGACTTTCCATCTAGAAGATTTTAAGAACTATCTCACACTACCAGTGCCCTGTGGCTCCTGCCATCCTGTAGTACCCAGGAACTGTATTTATTCTTTGCTGACTTTTACGTTTTCTTTTACTGCTGCTGTGTTGCGGAGTTGTCATAATAAACATCATTGACTTTTATCCAAGTTGTCGTGGTCACGCCTTCGGGCAGTTATTATTCATGTTACTTACATGTCCAGGGGTCTGATACAACCTCCCAGGTTCCGGTACATCTCAGCCCCTACAACTGAGGCTGCCTCCCGTCAGCTCAGGCCCTCAGTTGTGACACTAGTATATATATAGCAGTATGGTACAGTAGTCCACTGCTCTACCTACCACTGTGTCATCAAGTATACTATCCATCCATACCTGTGCTGCATTTTAGTTGTGCGCAGTATATATAGTAGGAGGACAGTGCAGAATTTTGCTGACCACCAGTATATATATATATATATATAGCAGTACGGTACAGTAGTCCATTGCTCTACCTCTGTGTCTTCAAATATACTACAAAAGTTCAGTAAAATGACCCAAAAATCTAAATTAAAAGCATCTGATGAGAAGTGTAAACTTGCCAATATGCCATTTACGACACGGAGGGGCAAGGAACGTCTGAGGCCCTGGCCTATGTTCATGACTAATGGTTCAGATTCACATGAGGATTGAAGCACTCATCCTCTCACTAGAAAACTGCAGTGCCAGTCCTAGGTGGGCCAGGTGTTTGTGCCGGCCACTTGGGTCGCTTAGCTTAGCCATCCAGCGACCTTGGTGCACCTCTTTTTTTCTTTGCATCATGTGCTGTTTGGGGACTATTTTTTAAATCGGCCATCCTGTCTGACACAGCAGTGCCACTCCTAGATGGGCCAGGTGTTTGTGTCGGCCACTTGGGTCGCTTCGCTTAGCCATCCAGAGACCTTGGTGCACCTCCTTTTTTCTTTGCATTATGTGCTGTTTGGGGACTATTTTTTAAATCGGCCATCCTGTCTGACACTGCAGTGCCACTCCTAGATGGGCCAGGTGTTTGTGTCAGCCATCTGGGTCGCTTAGCTTAGCCATCCAGCGACCTTGGTGAACATCTTTTTTTCTTTGCATCATGTGCTGTTTGGGGACTATTTTTTAAATCGGCCATCCTGTCTGACACAGCAGTGCCACTCCTAGATGGGCCAGGTGTTTGTGTCGGCCACTTGGGTCGCTTCGCTTAGCCATCCAGAGACCTTGGTGCACCTCCTTTTTTCTTTGCATTATGTGCTGTTTGGGGACTATTTTTTAAATCGGCCATCCTGTCTGACACTGCAGTGCCACTCCTAGATGGGCCAGGTGTTTGTGTCGGCCACTTGGGTCGCTTAGCTTAGTCATCCAGCGAACTCGGTGCAAATTTTAGGACTAAAAATAATATTGTGAGGTGTGAGGTGTTCAGAATAGACTGGAAATGAGTGGAAATTATGGTTATTGAGGTTAATAATACTATGGGATCAAAATGACCCCCAAATTCTATGATTTTAGCTGTTTTTGAGGGGTTTTTGTAAAAAAAAGAACGAATCCAAACACACCCGAATCCGACAAAAAATATTCAGGGAGGTTTTGCCAAAACGCGTCCGAATCCAAAACATGGCCACGGAACCGAATCCAAAACCAAAACACAAAACCCGAAAAATTTCCGTTGCACATCACTAGTGGTAACATTTATAAATTGCATACTATAGTATAAAATTAGTTGCCATGGGTAACTTCTCCACTTCTTCATGTTTGTCACTACTTCATGACTAAGGGGATAATTCCGGCCAGATCGTAGCCCTGCAAAAATTTGCAGGGCTACGATCAGGCACACAGATATGGTATGCGGGGTGACTAGCCCGCAGGGGTGTATTTAGGGGTCAGAGCAGCCCAAGCAAAGTAAAGGACTAGTGCCCCCCATACAGTATTTGAAATAGGGAAGGCACGTGTGTCAAAATAGGGGCGTGTCCACTCAATAGTACCCCAAATCAAATTACAGCACACCACAGTAGTGTGCCTTACTCACATTACAGAGCACAGTAATGTACAGGACATTATTCACATTATGCTACACAGTAGTACCATGGGCGTCTGTATAGAGGAGGGAACCCATGTGCAGACTCCATGTTTGGGCCCCCTCCTCTCTCGTAGCCGTCACCACTGCTGCTAGCGCTCTGAGTGCCAGAGTCTACAGCGCATGCGCAGGACTCAGAAAAATGGCCGCTGCTTATGCTTTTACCTGTACCTTCTATTTTGGGTAAACAGTATCTGAATGAGCCTAATAAGAAGTACGGTATACTATTAGATACAGAATGATCCTGCCTGTACCAGGTGACACATTCACCCAATGTGACTGCATTCTGCCATTCAATTTTGGGTGATAATACAATATTTAATAGACCAATGCATTTCATTGTGTTCTAGGACTAATGACATCCAAACAATGATATGAATTCAAACAAAATACAGTATTTAAAGAAGGGGACATTTGTGGGTAGTAACTGGCCATTTCTCAGGAAAAATACAGACCTTCCCAAACATTTTCTGGGAGAGTGTGTGACATCAGAGCCGTCCTGATCAGCCAGTTTGGATCACATTGTCGTGAAACAATTACCAGCAGAGTGAAAGGAGAAGTCATCTATTGTTTAGAAATTCAGTATCTGCATATTGATGTGTATTCTGGGCAAAGTGGATTAACTCTTTTGGAGTAAAAGGAGACATCATCTATTGTTTAGAAATACAGTATGTTTGACTGGGGGGAGGGCTGCCATGCAATCTGTTATACAGTATGCACCCACAGTGCCAGATACACATACAGTATGCCCCCACAGTACCAGATACACATATGCAGGAGGACAAAGCAACAGTGGGCACAACTACTGGGGCAAATCTACTGGGATCAAAGCAACAGGGGGCACAACTACTGGGGCACAGCTACAGGGGGCACAAATAGGATTGCTGCTTATGCTAATGCTACCCGCAATTTGTACACACTGTAACGACAATATCGATAGCTAGCGTGATTGTGCGGCGGTGTGCCTGGAGACCATCTGGTAGTCATACTGCGCATTCATGACACAACGTAACGACTAGATGAATTGAGTGAACAGGACAGCAGCGTGGCCTTGTATTTAGTAGAAGCGGACTTTTTTATATAATGAGAAGTAGCAATACACCAAAAAACTTTACTGTATTAAAACAGAATATCTAAATACACGGAAAAAAAAATATGGTTAACACATCGGCCACAACATTGTCCCAAACAGTGACCAAGCACAAATGGGTATGAACCCACGAGCACACGCATTGCAGGCAGACGCTGTTCTCGTTAGGCCACAGCTGACCACAATACCAGCAGGCCCTTCTGGTATATATGTGATGTGTTGTATCTGAGTGCTTTAAAAAAAAATTTTAACGGATTGAATACGGATACCATCTGGTAGTCATATTCATGAGGTACAGTAGGGACCCAGTGCACTTTGCATTCAATATTTCTGCTGAAGCTAGTCAGAAATATGAATGCTGTTATGCTAATACTATCCTGCATTTTGTACAAGCTGTAACGACAATATCCATATCTAGCGTGATCGGGCGGCAGTGTGGCTGAAGACCATCTGGGAGTCATATTAATGCTATCTGGTATTTTGTACACAACGTAACAAAAAAACTGACTGAACGGGCGGCAGCGTGGCACTGTAATTTGTGTAAAGGGATTTTTTTTTATAAAGGGAAAAACATGATTGGCCAGCCTTTCACAGATCACTGCTTACTGCAACAGCATTGTATTCAGCACTTTAGTCTCAACGTGGAGCATTCGCCACCCAGCGGTTAAACTGTGTAAAACATGGCGCGGGACATAACGCACGCCATAATGTTATTTAAAACTCTCGACACAGGACCCTAAATAGTGAGCTATGAGCAATGCTGTATGAGGATACATCTGTATATTGCAGAAAATCAATTTGATGCAACTGCTTTACCAACAGTATGTTAATCTTTTCCATTGCTGTTTTGTTGGCTGACTGAAGGAAGATATGCAGTGCATTTGAACCAAAGCAGATGTGTGCTGACAACTTAAATTCACAATCATGTTTCTGTTTTTTCTTTCTTTCTTTCTTTCTTTCTTTCTTTCTTTCTTTCTTTCTTTCTTTCTTTCTTTCTTTCTTTCTTTCTTTCTTTCTTTCTTTCTTTCTTCCATCCTTTGTAATATCATATTAAATATTAGGGTAGCAGATTATAATCAATGACTAATGACATAAGAAAAAGAAAAAAATAGTAAAAAAAAAAGCTCCAGATGAGGCTTGAACTCACAATCTCAGCATTGCTCAACAGATACTGTCTTATAAGCACAGCGCACTAACCAATTGCACAACTAGAGAACTTAGCAGCATAAACTGGTTATGCTAGATGTGGATTTTATTCAATACAATCAGTACAGTCATAAGAATTGAAAAAGAAAATAATTTTTGGTAATGAATGATGAGCAACAAAGGAACATGCATGCCAGATGGCACTTGAATAAGCTGTCCACGGTGATAGAAAAGTTAAAAACAACAACAACAATGTTATCATAATAAATGTCATTTTTTTTGGAGCTTCTGTGGTAATTTTTTGCAAGCTAAACATTACAAGACTGTTTTACAGTTGAAGCAAGGATAAAATATCAACTCTAGTGATGAGACACTTGCTGTAAGAACTTCCATCACAGATGGGACTTGAACCCAAAACCCCTGGTTTAGGATAACAGTTACTTATCCATTATGCCAGTGGTGTTATTCAAGACTGATAGGTTTTTAATAGTCAATTATTTATTTTTGAGAAAAAGTGAAGCTGTTTACTGTGTTTTTTGCATTACCAAGTCCAGCAAGAATAATTGCTGGTATTATCCAGAGCTGTCAGTAAGGATTATCATGCTCTATTGCAGAAAATCAATTTGATGCAACTGCTTTACCAACAGTATGTTAATCATTTCCATTGCTGATTTGTTGGCTGACTGAAGGAAGATATGCAGTGAATTTGAACCAAAGCAGATGTGTGCTGACAACTTAAATTCACAATCATGTTTGTGTTTTTTCTTTCTTTCTTCCATCCTTTGTAATATCATATTAAATATTAAGGTAGCAGATTATAATCAATGACTAATGACATAAGAAAAAGAAAAAAAATAGTAAACAAAGATGCTCCAGGTGAGGCTTGAACTCACGACCTTGGCATTGCTCAACAGATAATGTTCTATAAGTACAGCGCGCTGACCAATTGCACCACTGAAGCACTTAGCTGCATAAGACGGTTATGCTAGATGTGGATTTTCTTCAATACAATCAGTACAGTCATAAGAATTGAAAAAGAAAATCATTTTTTATGATGAATGATTAGCAACAAAGGAACAAGCATGCCAGATGGCACTTGAATAAGCTGTCCACAGTGATAGAAAAGTAAAAAAATAACCACAACAATGTTATAATATATGTCATTTTTTAGATTCTGTGGTCATTTTTTTGCAAGCTAAACACTACAAGACTGTTGTACAGTTGAAACAAGGATTAAATATCAAATCGAGAGACAAAACATCTGCTTTAATGTCTTGAACCCCAGATTGGACTTGAACCCACAATCCCTGGTTTAGGAGGCAAGTGTCTTATCCATTAAGCCACTTGGGTTTAGTGATGTTCTCACTTAAGACTGATAGGTTTTTAATAGTCAATTATTTATTTTTGAGAAAAAGTGAAGCTGTTTACTGTGTTCTTTGCATTACCAAGTCCAGCAAGAAAAATTGCTGGTATTATCCAGAGCTGTCAGTATGGATTATCATGCTATATTGCAAAAAATCAATTTGATGCTACCGCTTTACCAACAGTATGTTAATCTTTTCCATTGCTGTTTTGTTGGCTGACTGAAGGAAGATATGCAGTGCATTTGAACCAAAGCAGATATGTGCTGACAACTTACATTCACAATCATGTTTGTGTATTTTTTTCTTTCTTCCATCCTTTGTAATATCATATTAAATATTAAGGTAGTAGATTATAATCAATGACTAATGACATAAGAAAAAGAAAAAAAACAGTAAACAAATATGCTCCAGGTGAGGCTTAAACTCACAACCTCGGGATTTCTCAATAGATACTGTCTTATAAGTACCACACGCTGACCAATTGCACCACTGGAGCACTTAGCATCATAAAACGGTTATGCTAGATGTGGATTTTATTCAATACAATCAGTACAGTCATTAGAATTGAAAAAGAAAATCATTTTTGGTGATGAATGATGAGCAACAAAGGTACATGCATGCCAGATGGCACTTGAATAAGCTGTCCACAGTGATAGAAAAGTAAAAAAAAAACACAACAATGTTATAATAAATGTCATTTTTAGCTTCTGTGGTCATGTTTTTGCAATCTAAACACTACAAGACTGTTGTACAGTTGAAGTAAGGATAAAATATCAACTCTAGTGACGACACAGCTGCTTTAATGACTTCCACCCCAGATGGGACTTGAACCAACAATCCTTGGCTAAGGAGGCAAGTGCTTTATCCATTATGCCAGTGGTGCTTACTGATGTTCTTATTTATGACTGATAGGTTTTTAATAGTCAATTATTTATTTTTGAGAAAAAGTGAAGCTGTTTCCTGTATACTTTGCATTACCAAGTCCAGCAAGAAATGTGCTGGTACTATGCAGAGCTGTCAGTATGGATTATCATGCTATGTTGCAGAAAATCAATTTGATGCAACTGTTTTACCAACAGTATGTTAATATTTTCCATTGCTGTTTTGTTGGCTGACTGAAGGAAGATATGCAGTGCATTTGAACCAAAGCAGATGTGTGCCGAAAATTTAAATTCACAATCATGTTTGTGTGTTTTCTTTCTTTCTTCCATCCTTTGTAATATCATATTAAATATTAAGTTAGCAGATTATAATCAATGACTAATAACTTAAGAAAAAGAAAAAAGTAAACAAAGCTGCTACAGGTGAAGATTAAACTCACAACCTCAACATATACTGTCTTATAAGTATCGCACGCTTACCAATTGCGCCACTGGAGCACTTAGCAGCATAAAACGGTTATGCTAGATGTGGATTTTATTCAATACAATCAGTACAGTCATAAGAATTTAAAAAGAAAATCATTTTTGGTGGTGAATGATGAGCAACAAAGGAACATGCATGCCACATGGAACTTGAATAAGCTGTCCACAGTGATAGAAAAGTAAAAAAAAAACCCACAACAATGTTACAATAAATGTAATTGTTAGCTTCTGTGGTCATGTTTTTGCAATCTAAACACTACAAGACTGTTGTACAGTTGTAGCAAGGATAAAATATCAACTATAGTGACGACACAACTGCTATAATGAGTTACACCCCAGATGGGACTTGAACCCACAATGCCTGGCTTAGGAGGCCAGTGCCTTATCCATTAGGCCACTGGGGCTTACTGACTTTCTCATTCAAGACTGATAGGTTTTTAATAGTCAATTATTTATTTTTGAGAAAAAGTGAAGCTGTTTACTGTGTTCTTTGCATTACCAAGTCCAGCAAGAAATGTGCTGGTACTATCCAGAGCTGTCAGTATGGATTATCATGCTATATTGCAAAAAATCTATTTGATGCAACTGCTTTACCAACAGTGTGTTAATCTTTTCAATTGCTGTTTTGTTGGCTGACTGAAGGAAGATATGCAGTGCATTTGAACCAAAGCAGATGTGTGCTGACAACTTAAATTCACAATCATGTTTGTGTTTTTTCTTTCTTTCTTTCTTTCTTTCTTTCTTTCTTTCTTTCTTTCTTTCTTCCATCCTTTGTAATATCATATTAAATAATAAGGTAGAAGATTATAATCAATGACTAATGACATAAGAAAAGGACAAAAACTGTAAACAAAGCTGCTCCAGGTGAGGCTTGATTTCACAACCTTGACATTGCTCAACAGATACTGTCTTATAAGTACCACGCGCTGACCAATTGCACCACTGGAGCACTTCGCAGCATGAAACGGTTATGCTAGATGTGGATTTGATTCAATAAAATCAGTACAATCATAAGAATTTAAAAAGAAAATCATTTTTGGTGGTGAATGATGAGCAACAAAGGAACATGCATGCCAGATGGCACTTGAATAAGCTGTCCACAGTGATAGAAAAGTAAAAAAAAAACACACAACAATGTTATAATAAATGTCATTTTTAGCTTCTCTGGTCATGTTTTTGCAATCTAAACACTACAAGACTGTTGTACAGTTGAAGCAAGGATAAAATATAAACTCTAGTGACGACACAGCTGCTTTAATGAGTTACACCCCAGATGAGACTTGAACCCCCAATCCTTGGTTTAGGAGGCCAGTGCCTTATCCATTAGGCCACTGGGGCTTACTGACTTTCTTATTCAAGACTGATAGGTTTTTAATAGTCAATTATTTATTTTTGAGAAAAAGTGAAGCTGTTTACTGTGTTCTTTGCATTACCAAGTCCAGCAAGAAATGTGCTGGTACTATCCAGAGCTGTCAGTATGGATTATCATGCTATATTGCAAAAAATCTATTTGATGCAACTGCTTTACCAACAGTGTGTTAATCTTTTCAATTGCTGTTTTGTTGGCTGACTGAAGGAAGATATGCAGTGCATTTGAACCAAAGCAGATGTGTGCTGACAACTTAAATTCACAATCATGTTTGTGTTTTTTCTTTCTTTCTTTCTTTCTTTCTTTCTTTCTTTCTTTCTTTCTTTCTTTCTTCCTTCCATCCTTTGTAATATCATATTAAATATTAAGGTAGAAGATTATAATCAATGACTAATGACATAAGAAAAAGGAAAAAAAAATGTAAACAAAGCTGCTCCAGGTGAGGCTTGAATTCACAACCTTGACATTGCTCAACAGATACTGTCTTATAAGTACCACGTGCTGACCAATTGCACCACTGGAGCACTTCGCAGCATGAAACGGTTATGCTAGATGTGGATTTGATTCAATACAATCAGTACAGTCATAAGAATTTAAAAGGAAAATCATTTTTGGTGATGAATGATGAGCAACAAAGGAACATGCATGCCAGATGGCACTTGAATAAGCTGTCCACAGTGATAGAAAAGTAAAAAAAAACACAACAATGTTATAATTAATGTAATTTTTAGCTTCTATGGTCATGTTTTTGCAATCTAAACACTACAAGACTGTTGCACAGTTGAAGCAAGGATAAAATATCAACTCTAGTGACAACTCAGCTGCTTTAATGAGTCCCACCCCAGATGGGTCTTGAACCCACAATCCCTGTCTTAAGAGGACAATGCTTTATCCATTAGGCCACTGGTGCTTACTGACTTTGTCAGTCAAGACTGATAGGTTTTTAATAGTCAATTATTTATTTTTGAGAAAAAGTGAAGCTGTTTACTGTGTTCTTTGCATTACCAAGTCCAGCAAGAAATGTGCTGGTACTATCCAGAGCTGTCAGTATGGATTATCATGCTATATTGCAAAAAATCTATTTGATGCAACTGCTTTACCAACAGTGTGTTAATCGCTGTTTTGTTGGCTGACTGAAGGAAGATATGCAGTGCATCTGAACCAAAGCAGATGTGTGCTGACAACTTAAATTCACAATCATGTTTGTGTTTTTTCTTTCTTTCTTTCTTTCTTTCTTTCTTTCTTTCTTTCTTTCTTTCTTTCTTTCTTTCTTTCATCCTTTGTAATATCATATTAAATATTAAGGTAGAAGATTATAATCAATGACTAATGACATAAGAAAAAGGAAAAAAAAACTGTAAACAAAGCTGCTCCAGGTGAGGCTTGAATTCACAACCTTGACATTGCTCAACAAATACTGTCTTATAAGTACCACGCGCTGACCAATTGCACCACTGAAGCGCTTAGCAGCATAAAACGGTTATGCTAGATGTGGGTTTGATTCAATACAATCAGTACAGTCATAAGAATTTAAAAAGAAAATCATTTTTGGTGGTGAATGATGAGCAACAAAGGAACATGCATGCCAGATGGCACTTGAATAAGCTGTCCACAGTGATAGAAAAGTAAAAAAAAAAACACAACAATGTTATAATAAATGTCATTTTTAGCTTCTGTGGTCATGTTTTTGCAATCTAAACACTACAAGACTGTTGTACAGTTGAAGCAAGGATAAAATATCAACTCTAGTGACGACTCAGCTGCTTTAATGAGTTCCACCCCAGATGGGTCTTGAACCCACAATCCCTGTCTTAAGAGGCCAGTGCTTTATCCATTAGGCCACTGGTGCTTACTGACTTTGTCAGCCAAGACTGATAGGTTTTTAATAGTCAATTATTTATTTTTGAGAAAAAGTGAAGCTGTTTACTGTGTTCTTTGCATTACCAAGTCCAGCAAGAAATGTGCTGGTACTATCCAGAGCTGTCTGTATGGATTATCATGCTATATTGCAAAAAATCTATTTGATGCAACTGCTTTACCAACAGTGTGTTAATCGTTTCAATTGCTGTTTTGTTGGCTGACTGAAGGAAGATATGCAGTGCATCTGAACCAAAGCAGATGTGTGCTGACAACTTAAATTCACAATCATGTTTGTGTTTTTTCTTTCTTTCTTTCTTTCTTTCTTTCTTTCTTTCTTTCTTCCATCCTTTGTAATATCATATTAAATATTAAGGTAGAAGATTATAATCAATGACTAATGACATAAGAAAAAGGAAAAAAAACTGTAAACAAAGCTGCTCCAGGTGAGGCTTGAATTCACAACCTTGACATTGCTCAACCAATACTGTCTTATAAGTATCACGCGCTGACCAATTGCACCACTGAAGCACTTAGCAGCATAAAACGGTTATGCTAGATGTGGATTTGATTCAATACAATCAGTACAGTCATAAGAATTTAAAAAGAAAATCATTTTTGGTGGTGAATGATGAGCAACAAAGGAACATGCATGCCAGATGGCACTTGAATAAGCTGTCCTCAG
Source organism: Pseudophryne corroboree (assembly GCF_028390025.1). NCBI lineage: Eukaryota > Metazoa > Chordata > Amphibia > Anura > Myobatrachidae > Pseudophryne > Pseudophryne corroboree. Next base: position 21,367 of record NW_026969834.1, read on the forward strand.
TGATAGAAAAGTTAAAAAAAAAAACACAACAATGTTATAATAAATGTCATTTTTAGCTTCTGTGGTCATGTTTTTGCAATCTAAACACTACAAGACTGTTGTACAGTTGAAGCAAGGATAAAACATAAACTCTAGTGACGACACAGCTGCTTTAATGTGTTACACCCCAGATGGGACTTGAACCCCCAATCCTTGGTTTAGGAGGCGAGTGCCTTATCCATTAGGCCACTGGGGCTTACTGACTTTCTCATTCAAGACTGATAGGTTTTTAATAGTCAATTATTTATTTTTGAGAAAAAGTGAAGCTGTTTACTGTGTTCTTTGCATTACCAAGTCCAGCAAGAAATGTGCTGGTACTATCCAGAGCTGTCAGTATGGATTATCATGCTATATTGCAAAAAATCTAATTGATGCAACTGCTTCACCAACAGTGTGTTAATCTTTTCAATTGCTGTTTTGTTTGCTGACTGAAGGAAGATATGCAGTGCATTTGAACCAAAGCAGATGTGTGCTGACAACTTAAATTCACAATCATGTTTGTGTTTTTTCTTTCTTTCTTTCTTTCTTTCTTTCTTTCTTTCTTTCTTTCTTTCTTTCTTTCTTTCTTTCTTCCTTCCATCCTTTGTAATATCATATTAAATATTAAGGTAGAAGATTATAATCAATGACTAATGACATAAGAAAAAGGAAAAAAAAATGTAAACAAAGCTGCTCCAGGTGAGGCTTGAATTCACAACCTTGACATTGCTCAACCAATACTGTCTTATAAGTATCACGCGCTGACCAATTGCACCACTGAAGCACTTAGCAGCATAAAACGGTTATGCTAGATGTGGATTTGATTCAATACAATCAGTACAGTCATAAGAATTTAAAAAGAAAATCATTTTTGGTGATGAATGATGAGCAACAAAGGAACATGCATGCCAGATGGCACTTGAATAAGCTGTCCACAGTGATAGAAAAGTAAAAAAAAAAACACAACAATGTTATAATTAATGTCATTTTTAGCTTCTATGGTCATGTTTTTGCAATCTAAACACTACAAGACTGTTGCACAGTTGAAGCAAAGATAAAATATCAACTCTAGTGACAACTCAGCTGCTTTAATGAGTCCCACCCCAGATGGGTCTTGAACCCACAATCCCTGTCTTAAGAGGACAATGCTTTATCCATTAGGCCACTGGTGCTTACTGGCTTTGTCAGTCAAGACTGATAGGTTTTTAATAGTCAATTATTTATTTTTGAGAAAAAGTGAAGCTGTTTACTGTGTTCTTTGCATTACCAAGTCCAGCAAGAAATGTGCTGGTACTATCCAGAGCTGTCAGTATGGATTATCATGCTATATTGCAAAAAATCTATTTGATGCAACTGCTTTACCAACAGTGTGTTAATCGCTGTTTTGTTGGCTGACTGAAGGAAGATATGCAGTGCATCTGAACCAAAGCAGATGTGTGCTGACAACTTAAATTCACAATCATGTTTGTGTTTTTTCTTTCTTTCTTTCTTTCTTTCTTTCTTTCTTTCATCCTTTGTAATATCATATTAAATATTAAGGTAGAAGATTATAATCAATGACTAATGACATAAGAAAAAGGAAAAAAAACTGTAAACAAAGCTGCTCCAGGTGAGGCTTGAATTCACAACCTTGACATTGCTCAACAAATACTGTCTTATAAGTACCACGCGCTGACCAATTGCACCACTGAAGCGCTTAGCAGCATAAAACGGTTATGCTAGATGTGGATTTGATTCAATACAATCAGTACAGTCATAAGAATTTAAAAAGAAAATCATTTTTGGTGGTGAATGATGAGCAACAAAGGAACATGCATGCCAGATGGCACTTGAATAAGCTGTCCTCAGTGATAGAAAAGTTAAAAAAAAAAACACAACAATGTTATAATAAATGTCATTTTTAGCTTCTGTGGTCATGTTTTTGCAATCTAAACACTACAAGACTGTTGTACAGTTGAAGCAAGGATAAAACATAAACTCTAGTGACGACACAGCTGCTTTAATGTGTTACACCCCAGATGGGACTTGAACCCCCAATCCTTGGTTTAGGAGGCGAGTGCCTTATCCATTAGGCCACTGGGGCTTACTGACTTTCTCATTCAAGACTGATAGGTTTTTAATAGTCAATTATTTATTTTTGAGAAAAAGTGAAGCTGTTTACTGTGTTCTTTGCATTACCAAGTCCAGCAAGAAATGTGCTGGTACTATCCAGAGCTGTCAGTATGGATTATCATGCTATATTGCAAAAAATCTAATTGATGCAACTGCTTCACCAACAGTGTGTTAATCTTTTCAATTGCTGTTTTGTTTGCTGACTGAAGGAAGATATGCAGTGCATTTGAACCAAAGCAGATGTGTGCTGACAACTTAAATTCACAATCATGTTTGTGTTTTTTCTTTCTTTCTTTCTTTCTTTCTTTCTTTCTTTCTTTCTTTCTTTCTTTCTTCCTTCCATCCTTTGTAATATCATATTAAATATTAAGGTAGAAGATTATAATCAATGACTAATGACATAAGAAAAAGGAAAAAAAAATGTAAACAAAGCTGCTCCAGGTGAGGCTTGAATTCACAACCTTGACATTGCTCAACCAATACTGTCTTATAAGTATCACGCGCTGACCAATTGCACCACTGAAGCACTTAGCAGCATAAAACGGTTATGCTAGATGTGGATTTGATTCAATACAATCAGTACAGTCATAAGAATTTAAAAAGAAAATCATTTTTGGTGATGAATGATGAGCAACAAAGGAACATGCATGCCAGATGGCACTTGAATAAGCTGTCCACAGTGATAGAAAAATAAAAAAAAAACCACAACAATGTTATAATTAATGTCATTTTTAGCTTCTATGGTCATGTTTTTGCAATCTAAACACTACAAGACTGTTGCACAGTTGAAGCAAGGATAAAATATCAACTCTAGTGACAACTCAGCAGCTTTAATGAGTCCCACCCCAGATGGGTCTTGAACCCACAATCCCTGTCTTAAGAGGACAATGCTTTATCCATTAGGCCACTGGTGCTTACTGGCTTTGTCAGTCAAGACTGATAGGTTTTTAATAGTCAATTATTTATTTTTGAGAAAAAGTGAAGCTGTTTACTGTGTTCTTTGCATTACCAAGTCCAGCAAGAAATGTGCTGGTACTATCCAGAGCTGTCAGTATGGATTATCATGCTATATTGCAAAAAATCTATTTGATGCAACTGCTTTACCAACAGTGTGTTAATCGCTGTTTTGTTGGCTGACTGAAGGAAGATATGCAGTGCATCTGAACCAAAGCAGATGTGTGCTGACAACTTAAATTCACAATCATGTTTGTGTTTTTTCTTTCTTTCTTTCTTTCTTTCTTTCTTTCTTTCTTTCTTTCTTTCTTTCTTTCTTTCTTTCATCCTTTGTAATATCATATTAAATATTAAGGTAGAAGATTATAATCAATGACTAATGACATAAGAAAAAGGAAAAAAAACTGTAAACAAAGCTGCTCCAGGTGAGGCTTGAATTCACAACCTTGACATTGCTCAACAAATACTGTCTTATAAGTACCACGCGCTGACCAATTGCACCACTGAAGCGCTTAGCAGCATAAAACGGTTATGCTAGATGTGGGTTTTA
>NW_026969835.1:0-24952 GCF_028390025.1 Pseudophryne corroboree
ACATTAATGAATATCTATAAGGTTGTAGTTTATCCAATATGCCTTTACTACCTTACCTTTCAACCCCCCCTCCCTCCCCTCTTCTCCTTATAGCTTCCTTAGTTCTCTCCTCCTCGTGTGTGCGTTATTTGTTTTCTCATACGTCCTAGAGGATGCTGGGGTCACATTAAGAACCATGGGGTATAGACGGGATCCGCAGGAGACATGGGCACTTTAAGACTTTCAAAGGGTGTGAACTGTCTCCTCCCTCTATGCCCCTCCTCCAGACTCCAGTTTTAGTATTGTGCGCAGTGATACTGGATGCACTACAGGGGAGCTCTACTGAGTTTCTCTGAAAAGACTTGTTAGTTTTTTTTATTTTCAGGGAGGCTGCTGGCAACAGTCTCCCTGCTTCGTGGGACTTAGGGGAGAGAAGTATGACCAACTTCTAGTGAGTTCAATGGCTCTGCTTCAGGCTGACAGGACACCATTAGCTCCTGAGGGTGCTGATCGCTGGGTACGCCTAGATGCACACTCCCGAAGCCTGCCGTCACCCCCTTACAGAGCCAGAAGACAGGTGAGTAGCAGAAGAACAGAGACTTCTTCTTCAGTGACGGCATTCTGAGGTACCGAGCAGCGAGCGGAACGCTGCGCGCCATGCTCACACACAAACACAGGCACTGCAGGGTGCAGGGCACAGGGGGGGGGGGCACCCTGGGCAGCATAAATTCCTCACAAAAGGCTGGAAAAAGTGGACATTAGTGCCTGGGCACTGTCCTTACCCCACTAGCGTAATTAATTATTTCTGAGCGGGACAGATACGCGCCATTACAGCGGCGGGGCTTCTTCCTCACCTCACCAGAACATCTTTAGAGCATTACAAGTCTATCACTATAGAGTTTATTATTTCCCAGACTGTGTACTTTTGGCGCTGGATTGTGAGCTGAAAAATCCTCTGTGTCCCTCTGACAGATTTACTGACGGTCTGTCCCCCATAAGCCGGTGTGTCTGTGGGTACTTGGTATATGTGTGTCAACATGTCGGTGGCTGAATGTTTTTCCCAAGAGGAAACTATATTAGGAATGCAGACATATGATGGTGGCCCTGTTGGCACCACCAATAACTGACTTGGTAAATGTTTCAGTAATATCAGAGTAAGGTTGGATAAATCTGTGTCCCAGACACAGACGTAGAGAATAGATGTGATATTCATGGCTATGTTTCTTTTCCCTCAGGCCCCGCTGGGTCGCAAAAATGTTATTTTGCCCAGTTACTACACACTGATACTGACACGGATACTGATACTTATGTCGACCATAATGTTTCCTGATTAGATCCAATATTGGCAAGGAGCATTCAGTACATGATTGTGGATATTAAGGACATATTAAAATCACTGAAGACCCTGCTGTTCCTGACAAAGGGGTCTATATGTATGTATATATAGATATATAATGAAAGCTGATGTAACGTTCCTCCATCTCTGTTTGAGAAAGTCTGGGCCAGCTCGACAAGATGGTTTCAAATCCCCAAAAGGATTCTGGTTGTTTATTCATTTCCCGCCGCGGACAGAATAAAGTGGGAGTCACCCCCTGTTCTGCACGGGGCCCTGTCACAAATCCAGCGGATCGTATGCAGGAAGCTACATTATTTCTAGTTATGTAACCACGGGTACATTACTTAGACCTGCCATTACATGTGCATGGGTGAGTAGTAGTATTCAAGAATTGGTCGAATACCTTGTCATCCGATATAGATACCCTGGAGAGATGGGATACTCCTTACGTTGTATCATATCAAGGACACTGCAGCATACTTACGTGAGACTGCAAGGGATATAGGACTCTTGAGTTCACGGGCCAATTTCATGGCAGTGTCGGATAGGAGGGCATTGTGGATTCACCAAGAGAATTCTGATGCTGACTCCAAGAAGAAAGGGAGTCTCTTCCCTATGAAGGTGAAGCCTTGTTTGGTGACTGCCTAGTTAATTTGATCTCGGCAGCTCCCGCAGGTAAGTCAACCTTCTTGCCCTATGTTCCCTCCCAACGGATGAAGACGCATCATTATCTGATGCAGTCATTTCGGCCCAATAGATATGCAAGAAGTTAAGATTCCCCTTTCTTTGCAGGTAGAGGAAGGAGAAGAGAGAAGAGGTCTGCATCCTCTTCAAGATCGCAGGAGCAGAGATCATCCTCTGCTTCTGCCAAATCCACTGCATGACGCTGGGGCTCTCTTGCAGGAGCCCGCACCAGTGGGGGCACGTCTAAAACTCTTCAGTCAGTTCTGGATTCATTTGGACATGGACTTGTGTGTTTTACAAATAGTGTCCCAAGGGTACAAACTGGGGTTTCAAGATGTTCCCCCTCACCGATTGTTCAAACATTAAGTTACTGTGCTATTCCTGGGTTATATAGCGCTGGGGTATGTGCTGGCATACTCTCTCTCTGTCTCTCCAAAGGGCCTTGTGGGGGAAATGTCTTCAGTAAAAGTATTCCCTGTGTGTGTGGTGTGTCGGTACGCGTGTGTCGACATGTCTGAGGAAGAAGGCTATATTAGAGAGGAGCGGGAGCAAATGAACGTGGTGTCTCCGCCGACACCTGATTGGATGGATATGTGGAATGTTTAAAATGCTAGTGTAAACTCATTGCACAAAAGATTAGACAAGGCAGAAGCTTTGGGACAGTCAGGGTCTCAACCAATGCCTAATCCTATGTCGCAGGGACTGTCAGGGTCTCATAAGCGCCCACTATCCAGATTGTTGACACAGATACCGACACGGATTCTGACTCCAGTGTCGATTACGATGATGCAAAGTTACAGCCAAAATTGGCAAAATACATTTGATATATGATTATGGCAATAAAAGATGTTTTGCACATCACAGAGGAGCCCCCTATCCCTGACAAGAGGGTACATATGTACAAGGGAAAGAAGCCTGAGGTAACCTTTCCCCCCTCACACGAGCTGAACGAGTTATGTGAAAAAGCTTGGGAATCTCCTGCAGATTTCCAAAAGGATTCCCCTTTCCCATCAACGGATAGGTTACGATGGGAATCCTCCCCTTGGGTGGACAAAGCATTAACACGCTTATCCAAGAAGGTAGCCCTCCCGTCCCAGGATACGGCTACCCTCAAAGAGTCTGCTGACCGCAAACAGGAGATTACCCTGAAGTCCATTTATACACATTCAGGTACCTTACTCAGACCGGCAATTGCGTCGGCCTGGGTGTGTAGTGCTGTAGCGGCATGGACGGATACCCTAGATAAGGCTACTATTTTATTGCCCCTGGGGCATATAAGAGATGCTGTCCTATATATGTGTGTATGCAAACTACAGGTGGTGCTGCAGGGCTCACACCCTTTTACTTGTCTTGTAGAGCAACTCTGGAGCTGTTACTGGGTCCAGCTGCTGCAAGAAATCAGCTTGAATGCTTCAGGGGCTTGGGCATGGCCAACATGAGCCCCACACTGATGGGGGTGTATAAAGCGATCTAGGGGTCATCCAAGCGCAACCCCACAAAGGCCGCCATGCCCTGCGTGACCATTTTCTCTTTTCATATGCAGACGAGGGTTGCAGCCAACTATGCCCATTGCTTGGATGACATCACCGTATGCAAATCCGTCTGCTGCAGACCTTTCCCCAGGAATGCTTGTACTAGTTGTTGCATATGGTTTGATGTTTGAGGGTGCTTCAGTATTAGGCAGCCTTCCGCCCTCTCATGTTCATCTGAAAATATGTGGTCTCCCTGCAGTTCCCTTGTGCTTCCTCAGTTGAATCTCCTTAACTTGACGGGTGTGTGCCCGAGCAGCCGCCCTCCACAGCCCTATCCCAGCACATGCTTTTCTTGCGTATGAGATCTCTTGATCATGAAGATAGTTCTCACAGGGTGAGGTTCATCCATTACATTTTAAAGTAGGAAGGTACAAATTACATATTCAAATTACATATATGTGCTGGATTCAAATGTTTTCCCCCCTTCCTTTCTCAATTGTGCCCATCAGCAGCTATTCTAATGTTGCTGCCAATGGGTGTGACACATTCATTTCTTCTGTGGGGTACACTGGACTCCACAAGGATTCACATTGGGGTGTAGAGTAGGATCTTGATCTGAGGCACCAACAGGCTCAACGCTTTTGACTGTTCCCAAGATGCTCAGCGCCCCCTCCTCTATAACCTCGCTTCCATGAACAGGGAGCTCAGTTTGTAGTTGGTGCCTTCAGTAGCAGGCCACTTAAGAGGGGGCTGCCTCAGGCAGCCTATTCTTAGCTATTAATTTTGACAAGAAAAGAAGAACTTTTTTTTATAAGAATCTACAAGGGCTGCAGCAGGCTAGGTCTAATAGACATCTTTACTGCAGCTCCATCACTCCCAGCGGCGCAGTATACTCCCGCGCCCTGGTTGCTGGGTCACTGCAGCGGAGGCTCCGGTTTCTTCCTAAGGTCAGTCACACACACACCGCCCTCCGGGATCACGAGGCCGCTGATGAAAGGGAGGTAAGGGACTTCTGTGCCCACACTATACCGTGATCCAGCGTGGCTGTAGGGGGCGGGCCATGTGCGCACTGGCGTGGACACTGATTACTGGGCAGCCGCTCCACTAGCCACCAGGGACAGTTAAGGAGCACAGCTCTGGGGGGTTTTCTCTTATATTAACCCCATTTTGTACTACCCGCAGTGCATTGTGATAGGTAATAGAGCCTGATTCAGGTTGGATTGCAATCGCAATAAGCAGTCCAACTGCAAAAATTGCTAAGAGCATACGCATGCGCCTGCATTTTCTGCGGCACCCCGTAGTTAATGCGATCGCCTCTGACTGTCAATCGGTGCTGGGGGGGGGGTCAGCAACACTCCATTTCCAAGTCGGAGATGGAGCGGTGCGTGGGCAGGGCTTCAAAATGGGGTCGGCAACGGAGAAACAGGAGGCGTGGTCAGAGCGGTTGCATGACATCACATGCAGCAGCTGCGATCACAAAAATGGTGGCGGCTTCCTGCGCACACATACAGTCTACACCAACAGGAGGCTAACCCATTTTTTATGATCACGCTGAACTGCACTGCGACTGCAATTTCAGCGTGGTCAAGAAGGGAGGCGGCATGCTGGGTGGCCCCAGCATGCGAACCAAAGGATTGCAAATTCTGTTACTTAGCAGAATTTGCAATCCTTACTGAATTAGGCCCATTGATTACAAAATGTATTTGTAAATATTTGAAGTTTTTCTTCAGGGACTAACACAAAAGATGCTTGGGGCTACTAACACATGGGTAAGCCACGTAAAGCTTCCCATGGGTCAGTGGCATCACAACGGGGTTGCGGCCCACACCCGAGTGTCACCCGCCAAGGGGGGTGATACCAAAGTGCCGGCTCCTCTTCAGTGGCAGAATATGGGTGTTTCACTGTGACATTACGTGCAACACCCAGTTTCTGTCACTGTGCAGGAGCCAGCACCACTCACACACTAGTCCCCGGGTGCAGCACTCAACCCCCGGGATACCCGGAGCAACAAAATGGAGATTCAGGCCAACAGGCCACACCCCTACCTATGAGACCATGCCTCCATTTTACCATTGCGCTGCTTATCTGCGCGCACTGCATTACAATCTCCCTCGCTGCCTCTCTGGGTGTCACCAATGATAGTGACACCTTTGCCATGCTTGTAGCAGCTGGTCCTAAGATCTACGCCTCCAGCCCTGAGTGTTTGCCCTTGTGACTTGTTGATCATCATAGCGAAGCAGATTCTTACAAAAAACTGCAGGGGCTTAGATTGAAAAGAAAAACATTGACGAACCCATCATTTCAGCAACAGGGTCTGCCACACGGCTGACTGAAATGACTGGTTGGTTTGGACCCCCACCAAAAAAGAAGCAATCAATCTCTCCTTGCACAAACTGGCTCTACAGAGGCAAGATGTTCACCTCATCATCCTCCGATTCCTCACCCCTTTCACTGTGTACATCGCCCTCCTCACAGATTATTAATTCGTCCCCACTGGAATCCACCATCTCAGATCCCTGTGTACTTTCTGGAGGCAATTGCTGGTGAATGTCTCCACGGAGGAATTGATTATAATTAATTTTGATGATCATCATCTTCTCCACATTTTCTGGAAGTAACCTCGTACGCCGATTGCTGACAAGGTGAGCGGCCGCACTAAACACTCTTTTGGAGTACACACTGGAGGGAGGGCAACTTAGGTAGAATAAAGCCAGTTTGTGCAAGGGCCTCCAAATTGCCTCTTTTTCCTGCCAGTATACATACGGACTGTCTGACGTGCCTACCTGGATGCGGTCACTCATATAATCCTCCACCATTCTTTCAAAGGTGACAGAATCATATGCAGTGACAGTAGACGACATGTCAGTAATCGTTGCCAGGTCCTTCAGTCCGGACCAGATGTCAGCACTCACTCCAGACTGCCCTGCATCACCGCCAGCGGGTGGGCTCGGAATTCTTAGCCTTTTCCTCGCACCCCCAGTTGCGGGAGAATGTGAAGGAGGAGCTGTTGACGGGTCACGTTCCGCTTGACTTGACAATTTTCTCACCAGCAGGTCTTTGAACCTCTGCAGACTTGTGTCTGCAGGAAAGAGAGATACAATGTAGGTTTTAAATCTAGGATCGAGCACGGTGGCCAAAATTTATTGCTCTGATTTCAACAGATTGAATCCTGGTTAAGCGAATTAAGGGCTCCATCCACAAGTCCCACATGCCTAGCGGAATCGCTCTGTTTTAGCTCCTCCATCAATGTCTCCAGCTTCTTCTGCAAAAGCCTGATGAGGGGAATGACCTGACTCAGGCTGGCAGTGTCTGAACTGACTTCACGTGTGGCAAGTTCAAAGGATTGCAGAACCTTGCACAACGTTGAAATCATTCTCCACTGCGCTTGAGTCAGGTGCATTCCCCCTCCTTTGTCTATATCTTGGGTAGATGTATAGGCTTGAATGGCCTTTTGCTGCTCCTCCATCCTCTGAAGCATATAGAGGGTTGAATTCCACCTCGTTACCACCTCTTGCTTCAGAGGATGGCAGGGCAGGTTCAGGAATGTTTGGTGGTGCTCCAGTCTTCGGCACGCGGTGGCTGAATGCAGAAAGTGGCCCGCAATTCTTCGGGCCACCGACAGCATCTCTTGCACGCCCCTGTCGTTTTTTAAATAATTCTGCACCACCAAATTCAATGTATGTGCAAAACATGGGACGTGCTGGAATTTGCCCAGATGTAATGCACGCACAATATTGGTGGCGTTGTCCGATGTCACAAATCCCCAGGAGAGTCAAATTGGGGTAAGCCATTCTGCGATGATGTTCCTCAGTTTCCGTAAAAGGTTGTCAGCTGTGTGCCTCTTATGGAAAGCGGTGATACAAAGCGTAGCCTGCCTAGGAACGAGTTGGCATTTGCGAGATGCTGCTACTGGTGCCGCCGCTGCTGTTCTTGCTGCGGGAGGCAATACATCTACCCAGTGGGCTGTCACAGTCATATAGTCCTGAGTCTGCCCTGCTCCACTTAACCACGGACATGTGGACTAGTGGACATTGGGTACAACTGCATTTTTTAGGACACTGGTGACTCTTTTTCTGAGGTCTGTGTACATTTTCGGTATCGCCTGCCTAGAGAAATGGAACCTAGATGGCATTTGGTACCGGGGACACAGTACCTCAATCAAGTCTCTAGTTGCCTCTGAATTAACGATGGATACCGGAACCACGTTTCTCACCACCCAGGCTGACAAGACCTGAGTTATCCGCTTTGCAGCAGGATGACTGCTGTGATATTTCATCTTCCTCGCAAAGGACTGTTGGACAGTCAATTGCCTACTGGAAGTAGTACAAGTGGTCTTCCGACTTCCCCTCTGGGATGACGATCGACTCCCAGCAGCAACAAAAGCAGCGCCAGCAGCAGTAGGCGTTACACTCAAGGATGCATCGGAGGAATCCCAGGCAGGAGAGGACTCGTCAGACTTGCCAGTGACATGGCCTGCAGGACTATTGGCTCTCCTGTCTAAGGAGGAAATTGACACTGAGGGAGTTGGTGGTGTGGTTTGCAGGAGCTTGGTTACAAGAGGAAGGGATTTAGTGGTCAGTGGACTGCTTCCGCTGTCATCCAAAGTTTTTGAACTTGTCACTGACTTATGATTAATGCGCTGCAGGTGACGTATAAGGGAGGATGTTCTGAGGTGGTTAACGTCCTTACCCCTACTTATTACAGCTTGACAAAGGTAACACACGGCTTGACACCTGTTGTCCGCATTTGTGTACAGGATGCATACCTTCATGTCCAAATTTATCCATCTCATCAGTCGTACCTCAGATTTGCGGTACAGGACTGTCATTGCCAATTTCAGACGTTGCTGTTTGGTCTCTCCACGGCCCAGAGAATTTTCACCAAGGTAATGGTGGAAATGATGGTTTTCCTGCGCAAGCAAGGTGTCACAATTATCCCGTACTTGAGCGATCTCATAAAAGCGAGATCAAGAGAGCAGTTGCTGAACAGCGTATCACTTTCACTGAAAGTGTTACAGCAACACGGCTGGATTTTCAATATCCCAAAGTCGCAGTTGGTTCCTACGACTCGTCTGTCTTTCTTGGGCATGATTCTGGACACAGACCAGAAGAGGGTTTATCTCCCGATAGAAAAGGCCCAGGAACTCATGACTCTTGTCAGGAACCTATTGAAACCAAAACTTGTGTCAGTGCATCACTGCACTCGAGTCCTGGGAAAGATGGTGGCATCATACAAAGCCATTCCATTCGGCAGGTTCCATGCGAATACTTTCCAATGGGACCTACTGGACAAGTGGTCTGGGTCACATTTACAGATGCATTGGTTGATCACCCTGTCCCCCAGGGTCAGGGTATCACTCCTGTGGTGGCTGCAGAGTGCTCACCTTCTCGAGTGACGCAGATTCGGCATTCAGGACTGGATCCTGGTGACCACAGATGCAAGCCTCCAAGGTTGGGGAGCAGTCACACAGGGAAGAAATTTCCAAGGTCTTTGGTCAAGTCAAGAGACTTGTCTTCACATCAACATCCTGAAACTAGGGGCCATATACAATGCCCTACGTCAAGCGGAGACCTTACTTTGCGACCAACCGGTTCTGATCCAGTCAGACAACGTCACCGCAGTGGCTCATGTAAACCGCCAAGGCGGCACAAGGAGCAGAGTGGCGATGGCACAAGCTACCTTTGCATTTTTCTCCCAAACGAAGGACACTAGAATGAAAATTTTAAAGCCTCCTGTTAGTGCTTCATCTACACGGTATAGCCCTGAATTTTCCAATGCGTAGCTCTTTGCAAAAGAGAGATATTGGCAAGGAAAAGCTGTCTTGTACCTTTGCATTTTTCTCCCAAACGAAGGACACTAGAAAGAAAATTTTAAAGCCTCCTGTTAGGCCATCATCTACACGGCATAGCCCTGAATTTTCCAATGCGTAGCTCTTTGCAAAAGAGAGATATTGGCAAGGAAAAGCTGTCTTGTACCTTTGCATTTTTCTCCCAAACGAAGGACACTAGAAAGAAAATTTTAAAGCCTCCTGTTAGGCCATCATCTACACGGCATAGCCCTGAATTTTCCAATGTGCAGCTCTTTGCAAAAGAGAGATATTGGCAAGGAAAAGCTGTCTTGTACCTTTGCATTTTTCTCCCAAACGAAGGAAACTAGAATGAAAATTTTAAAGCCTCCTGTTAGTGCTTCATCTACACGGTATAGCCCTGAATTTTCCAATGCGTAGCTCTTTGCAAAAGAGAGATATTGGCAAGTAAAAGCTGTCTTTCAACTCTTCCACAACTGAAAAACAGATAGTGTTCCCAAGCCTTCCATCCTGTAATATCTTCAGTCTCTCGTCAATGAAGAAAACAATCCCTCCAGCAGACTCTTCAACCACGATACAAGATCACAGCCAAAAGGGCGAGAAGCAACTACACTTGCGTTTAACCAAAATGGCTAAAACTTAGCGGAGGAAAGTGCAGTGCACCAAAACATAAGCTGACACAATCATGGAGAATGCGCCAGCATATATGCTCTTCTATCTATATTTTGCAAACCTGCTCTTGTCCCCTCCAGCTGCTCCATGTAGATTTGACGCCTGGCAAGGTGCATAACCCACTGACAAGCAGGCACACTCCTGCATGAGTTTTCACTCTCACTAGCAGGATGATACACATTCATTTGCATGTGCTCCACCTCTGACACACCGCCCACCCAACCACCCAGTCACCAGAGCCACCCACAAGCCAACTGGCTCCGTGATTTAATTTGCACAGTGCAGTCATCCAGGCAGCATGTCCTTCTCAATGGAATAATCTCTGGTTCCATGGAATCTTCCGCATTGGAATGCTGCGGAACAAAAAGGATTTAAACATTCAGCTTGCTAGCATTCAATGTACCTGCGGCTTGGCTCTAGCACATGGGTCTTCATCCTGTGGCCCTCCAGCTGCTGTGAAACTACACATCCCAGCATGCCCTGCCACAGTTTTGCTATTAAGGTATGCTAAAACTGAGGCAGGGCATGCTGGTATATGTAGTTCCACAGCAGCTGGAGGGTCGCAGGTTGAAGACCCATATTCTAGCATGCCTGTTCTATGATGCATGTTCCGTGATGTCACAATCAGCTTGGAATGGGGTGTCTAGCATGCATTTGCTGACAGCCACTTGAGGGAGACACACATCAGGAGATGCAGCATATCGATGCCTTTCCAGCAAATGCACACCACCAGCTGCTGGTCTGGACACAAAAAAATACCCACAATTGAAGGCTCAAAATGCCCAACTACAGGATTAATGTAAGTAGTGAATTTAGGAATGAATTTAGAAGTAGGAAATTAAGTTAGTTCACAAGTACATTCAAATTCCGATCTAAAGTCTAGGTAGGCCTCACGTCCTGGCAGCCCCCAGCATTTAAAAATGCCTTGATTAGAGGTAGGGAATTAAATGTAGATAAGAAGTAGACACAAAATAACACTCCACAGAGCAATTATCAGGTGTCTTTATCAATTGTTGCATTTAAAAAATCAAGCAATTAGGGAACACAATGTTGCGACAATGTAACCCTATTTGCAAAATAGTACTAAATAAGTTTGTCGATGTAAGACATTTGCAAAGGCGCAAACAAAACACGCTGGAAAATGCAACTGAATCTGTTTTTGGAGGTTAGAATAGATGCAGGATCAAGTAGCTCAATGGGTAGGGTGTTTGATTAGAATTCAACAGGTTATAGATTTGAATCCTGGGTATGATAGTTTGAGGTGAGGTTTTGCCAAAACGCGTTCGAACCCAAAACACGGCCGCGGAACCGAACCCAAAACCAAAACACAAAACCCGAAAAATTTCAGGCGCTCATCTCTAGTTAGTATTGAAAAAATACACACAGCTCCTGGTATTTCCTTGTGGTCTCCCATCCAAGTACTAAAACCAGGACCAACACTGCTCAGCTTCCATGATCAGGAGAGATTGGGCAAATCCAGTGTGCTGTGGCTGTAGATGAGCTGGTGGTTTCTGTTACAGCTCTTCTACTTCTAACTTCTGGTACATAAAAGAATACATGTAAAAATTAAATGTACCAAGAAAATGGTGTTGGTAGTTTAAAAACACCTAAAGAATCTGATACTACCAAGCAGTCTCCCATCCATGTATTAACAAAGTCCAATACTGCTTTGCTTCAAAAATCAAATGAGATTGGGCATATCCAGTGTGGTGTGGCTTTAGATAAGCTTTGTGGTTTCTGTTAGAGCTCTTCTACTTCTAACTACTGGTACATTAATGAATATCTATAAGGTTGTAGTTTATCCAATATGCCTTTACTACCTTACCTTTCAACCCCCCCTCCCTCCCCTCTTCTCCTTATAGCTTCCTTAGTTCTCTCCTCCTCGTGTGTGCGTTATTTGTTTTCTCATACGTCCTAGAGGATGCTGGGGTCACATTAAGAACCATGGGGTATAGACGGGATCCGCAGGAGACATGGGCACTTTAAGACTTTCAAAGGGTGTGAACTGTCTCCTCCCTCTATGCCCCTCCTCCAGACTCCAGTTTTAGTATTGTGCGCAGTGATACTGGATGCACTACAGGGGAGCTCTACTGAGTTTCTCTGAAAAGACTTGTTAGTTTTTTTTATTTTCAGGGAGGCTGCTGGCAACAGTCTCCCTGCTTCGTGGGACTTAGGGGAGAGAAGTATGACCAACTTCTAGTGAGTTCAATGGCTCTGCTTCAGGCTGACAGGACACCATTAGCTCCTGAGGGTGCTGATCGCTGGGTACGCCTAGATGCACACTCCCGAAGCCTGCCGTCACCCCCTTACAGAGCCAGAAGACAGGTGAGTAGCAGAAGAACAGAGACTTCTTCTTCAGTGACGGCATTCTGAGGTACCGAGCAGCGAGCGGAACGCTGCGCGCCATGCTCACACACAAACACAGGCACTGCAGGGTGCAGGGCACAGGGGGGGGGGGCACCCTGGGCAGCATAAATTCCTCACAAAAGGCTGGAAAAAGTGGACATTAGTGCCTGGGCACTGTCCTTACCCCACTAGCGTAATTAATTATTTCTGAGCGGGACAGATACGCGCCATTACAGCGGCGGGGCTTCTTCCTCACCTCACCAGAACATCTTTAGAGCATTACAAGTCTATCACTATAGAGTTTATTATTTCCCAGACTGTGTACTTTTGGCGCTGGATTGTGAGCTGAAAAATCCTCTGTGTCCCTCTGACAGATTTACTGACGGTCTGTCCCCCATAAGCCGGTGTGTCTGTGGGTACTTGGTATATGTGTGTCAACATGTCGGTGGCTGAATGTTTTTCCCAAGAGGAAACTATATTAGGAATGCAGACATATGATGGTGGCCCTGTTGGCACCACCAATAACTGACTTGGTAAATGTTTCAGTAATATCAGAGTAAGGTTGGATAAATCTGTGTCCCAGACACAGACGTAGAGAATAGATGTGATATTCATGGCTATGTTTCTTTTCCCTCAGGCCCCGCTGGGTCGCAAAAATGTTATTTTGCCCAGTTACTACACACTGATACTGACACGGATACTGATACTTATGTCGACCATAATGTTTCCTGATTAGATCCAATATTGGCAAGGAGCATTCAGTACATGATTGTGGATATTAAGGACATATTAAAATCACTGAAGACCCTGCTGTTCCTGACAAAGGGGTCTATATGTATGTATATATAGATATATAATGAAAGCTGATGTAACGTTCCTCCATCTCTGTTTGAGAAAGTCTGGGCCAGCTCGACAAGATGGTTTCAAATCCCCAAAAGGATTCTGGTTGTTTATTCATTTCCCGCCGCGGACAGAATAAAGTGGGAGTCACCCCCTGTTCTGCACGGGGCCCTGTCACAAATCCAGCGGATCGTATGCAGGAAGCTACATTATTTCTAGTTATGTAACCACGGGTACATTACTTAGACCTGCCATTACATGTGCATGGGTGAGTAGTAGTATTCAAGAATTGGTCGAATACCTTGTCATCCGATATAGATACCCTGGAGAGATGGGATACTCCTTACGTTGTATCATATCAAGGACACTGCAGCATACTTACGTGAGACTGCAAGGGATATAGGACTCTTGAGTTCACGGGCCAATTTCATGGCAGTGTCGGATAGGAGGGCATTGTGGATTCACCAAGAGAATTCTGATGCTGACTCCAAGAAGAAAGGGAGTCTCTTCCCTATGAAGGTGAAGCCTTGTTTGGTGACTGCCTAGTTAATTTGATCTCGGCAGCTCCCGCAGGTAAGTCAACCTTCTTGCCCTATGTTCCCTCCCAACGGATGAAGACGCATCATTATCTGATGCAGTCATTTCGGCCCAATAGATATGCAAGAAGTTAAGATTCCCCTTTATTTGCAGGTAGAGGAAGGAGAAGAGAGAAGAGGTCTGCATCCTCTTCAAGATCGCAGGAGCAGAGATCATCCTCTGCTTCTGCCAAATCCACTGCATGACGCTGGGGCTCTCTTGCAGGAGCCCGCACCAGTGGGGGCACGTCTAAAACTCTTCAGTCAGTTCTGGATTCATTTGGACATGGACTTGTGTGTTTTACAAATAGTGTCCCAAGGGTACAAACTGGGGTTTCAAGATGTTCCCCCTCACCGATTGTTCAAACATTAAGTTACTGTGCTATTCCTGGGTTATATAGCGCTGGGGTATGTGCTGGCATACTCTCTCTCTGTCTCTCCAAAGGGCCTTGTGGGGGAAATGTCTTCAGTAAAAGTATTCCCTGTGTGTGTGGTGTGTCGGTACGCGTGTGTCGACATGTCTGAGGAAGAAGGCTATATTAGAGAGGAGCGGGAGCAAATGAACGTGGTGTCTCCGCCGACACCTGATTGGATGGATATGTGGAATGTTTAAAATGCTAGTGTAAACTCATTGCACAAAAGATTAGACAAGGCAGAAGCTTTGGGACAGTCAGGGTCTCAACCAATGCCTAATCCTATGTCGCAGGGACTGTCAGGGTCTCATAAGCGCCCACTATCCAGATTGTTGACACAGATACCGACACGGATTCTGACTCCAGTGTCGATTACGATGATGCAAAGTTACAGCCAAAATTGGCAAAATACATTTGATATATGATTATGGCAATAAAAGATGTTTTGCACATCACAGAGGAGCCCCCTATCCCTGACAAGAGGGTACATATGTACAAGGGAAAGAAGCCTGAGGTAACCTTTCCCCCCTCACACGAGCTGAACGAGTTATGTGAAAAAGCTTGGGAATCTCCTGCAGATTTCCAAAAGGATTCCCCTTTCCCATCAACGGATAGGTTACGATGGGAATCCTCCCCTTGGGTGGACAAAGCATTAACACGCTTATCCAAGAAGGTAGCCCTCCCGTCCCAGGATACGGCTACCCTCAAAGAGTCTGCTGACCGCAAACAGGAGATTACCCTGAAGTCCATTTATACACATTCAGGTACCTTACTCAGACCGGCAATTGCGTCGGCCTGGGTGTGTAGTGCTGTAGCGGCATGGACGGATACCCTAGATAAGGCTACTATTTTATTGCCCCTGGGGCATATAAGAGATGCTGTCCTATATATGTGTGTATGCAAACTACAGGTGGTGCTGCAGGGCTCACACCCTTTTACTTGTCTTGTAGAGCAACTCTGGAGCTGTTACTGGGTCCAGCTGCTGCAAGAAATCAGCTTGAATGCTTCAGGGGCTTGGGCATGGCCAACATGAGCCCCACACTGATGGGG
Organism: Pseudophryne corroboree; assembly: GCF_028390025.1. Taxonomy (NCBI): domain Eukaryota; kingdom Metazoa; phylum Chordata; class Amphibia; order Anura; family Myobatrachidae; genus Pseudophryne; species Pseudophryne corroboree. The sequence continues at coordinate 15,174 of NW_026969835.1, forward strand.
GTGTATAAAGCGATCTAGGGGTCATCCAAGCGCAACCCCACAAAGGCCGCCATGCCCTGCGTGACCATTTTCTCTTTTCATATGCAGACGAGGGTTGCAGCCAACTATGCCCATTGCTTGGATGACATCACCGTATGCAAATCCGTCTGCTGCAGACCTTTCCCCAGGAATGCTTGCACTAGTTGTTGCATATGGTTTGATGTTTGAGGGTGCTTCAGTATTAGGCAGCCTTCCGCCCTCTCATGTTCATCTGAAAATATGTGGTCTCCCTGCAGTTCCCTTGTGCTTCCTCAGTTGAATCTCCTTAACTTGACGGGTGTGTGCCCGAGCAGCCGCCCTCCACAGCCCTATCCCAGCACATGCTTTTCTTGCGTATGAGATCTCTTGATCATGAAGATAGTTCTCACAGGGTGAGGTTCATCCATTACATTTTAAAGTAGGAAGGTACAAATTACATATTCAAATTACATATATGTGCTGGATTCAAATGTTTTCCCCCCTTCCTTTCTCAATTGTGCCCATCAGCAGCTATTCTAATGTTGCTGCCAATGGGTGTGACACATTCATTTCTTCTGTGGGGTACACTGGACTCCACAAGGATTCACATTGGGGTGTAGAGTAGGATCTTGATCTGAGGCACCAACAGGCTCAAAGCTTTTGACTGTTCCCAAGATGCTCAGCGCCCCCTCCTCTATAACCTCGCTTCCATGAACAGGGAGCTCAGTTTGTAGTTGGTGCCTTCAGTAGCAGGCCACTTAAGAGGGGGCTGCCTCAGGCAGCCTATTCTTAGCTATTAATTTTGACAAGAAAAGAAGAACTTTTTTTTATAAGAATCTACAAGGGCTGCAGCAGGCTAGGTCTAATAGACATCTTTACTGCAGCTCCATCACTCCCAGCGGCGCAGTATACTCCCGCGCCCTGGTTGCTGGGTCACTGCAGCGGAGGCTCCGGTTTCTTCCTAAGGTCAGTCACACACACACCGCCCTCCGGGATCACGAGGCCGCTGATGAAAGGGAGGTAAGGGACTTCTGTGCCCACACTATACCGTGATCCAGCGTGGCTGTAGGGGGCGGGCCATGTGCGCACTGGCGTGGACACTGATTACTGGGCAGCCGCTCCACTAGCCACCAGGGACAGTTAAGGAGCACAGCTCTGGGGGGTTTTCTCTTATATTAACCCCATTTTGTACTACCCGCAGTGCATTGTGATAGGTAATAGAGCCTGATTCAGGTTGGATTGCAATCGCAATAAGCAGTCCAACTGCAAAAATTGCTAAGAGCATACGCATGCGCCTGCATTTTCTGCGGCACCCCGTAGTTAATGCGATCGCCTCTGACTGTCAATCGGTGCTGGGGGGGGGGTCAGCAACACTCCATTTCCAAGTCGGAGATGGAGCGGTGCGTGGGCAGGGCTTCAAAATGGGGTCGGCAACGGAGAAACAGGAGGCGTGGTCAGAGCGGTTGCATGACATCACATGCAGCAGCTGCGATCACAAAAATGGTGGCGGCTTCCTGCGCACACATACAGTCTACACCAACAGGAGGCTAACCCATTTTTTATGATCACGCTGAACTGCACTGCGACTGCAATTTCAGCGTGGTCAAGAAGGGAGGCGGCATGCTGGGTGGCCCCAGCATGCGAACCAAAGGATTGCAAATTCTGTTACTTAGCAGAATTTGCAATCCTTACTGAATTAGGCCCATTGATTACAAAATGTATTTGTAAATATTTGAAGTTTTTCTTCAGGGACTAACACAAAAGATGCTTGGGGCTACTAACACATGGGTAAGCCACGTAAAGCTTCCCATGGGTCAGTGGCATCACAACGGGGTTGCGGCCCACACCCGAGTGTCACCCGCCAAGGGGGGTGATACCAAAGTGCCGGCTCCTCTTCAGTGGCAGAATATGGGTGTTTCACTGTGACATTACGTGCAACACCCAGTTTCTGTCACTGTGCAGGAGCCAGCACCACTCACACACTAGTCCCCGGGTGCAGCACTCAACCCCCGGGATACCCGGAGCAACAAAATGGAGATTCAGGCCAACAGGCCACACCCCTACCTATGAGACCATGCCTCCATTTTACCATTGCGCTGCTTATCTGCGCGCACTGCATTACAATCTCCCTCGCTGCCTCTCTGGGTGTCACCAATGATAGTGACACCTTTGCCATGCTTGTAGCAGCTGGTCCTAAGATCTACGCCTCCAGCCCTGAGTGTTTGCCCTTGTGACTTGTTGATCATCATAGCGAAGCAGATTCTTACAAAAAACTGCAGGGGCTTAGATTGAAAAGAAAAACATTGACGAACCCATCATTTCAGCAACAGGGTCTGCCACACGGCTGACTGAAATGACTGGTTGGTTTGGACCCCCACCAAAAAAGAAGCAATCAATCTCTCCTTGCACAAACTGGCTCTACAGAGGCAAGATGTTCACCTCATCATCCTCCGATTCCTCACCCCTTTCACTGTGTACATCGCCCTCCTCACAGATTATTAATTCGTCCCCACTGGAATCCACCATCTCAGATCCCTGTGTACTTTCTGGAGGCAATTGCTGGTGAATGTCTCCACGGAGGAATTGATTATAATTAATTTTGATGATCATCATCTTCTCCACATTTTCTGGAAGTAACCTCGTACGCCGATTGCTGACAAGGTGAGCGGCCGCACTAAACACTCTTTTGGAGTACACACTGGAGGGAGGGCAACTTAGGTAGAATAAAGCCAGTTTGTGCAAGGGCCTCCAAATTGCCTCTTTTTCCTGCCAGTATACATACGGACTGTCTGACGTGCCTACCTGGATGCGGTCACTCATATAATCCTCCACCATTCTTTCAAAGGTGACAGAATCATATGCAGTGACAGTAGACGACATGTCAGTAATCGTTGCCAGGTCCTTCAGTCCGGACCAGATGTCAGCACTCACTCCAGACTGCCCTGCATCACCGCCAGCGGGTGGGCTCGGAATTCTTAGCCTTTTCCTCGCACCCCCAGTTGCGGGAGAATGTGAAGGAGGAGCTGTTGACGGGTCACGTTCCGCTTGACTTGACAATTTTCTCACCAGCAGGTCTTTGAACCTCTGCAGACTTGTGTCTGCAGGAAAGAGAGATACAATGTAGGTTTTAAATCTAGGATCGAGCACGGTGGCCAAAATTTATTGCTCTGATTTCAACAGATTGAATCCTGGTTAAGCGAATTAAGGGCTCCATCCACAAGTCCCACATGCCTAGCGGAATCGCTCTGTTTTAGCTCCTCCATCAATGTCTCCAGCTTCTTCTGCAAAAGCCTGATGAGGGGAATGACCTGACTCAGGCTGGCAGTGTCTGAACTGACTTCACGTGTGGCAAGTTCAAAGGATTGCAGAACCTTGCACAACGTTGAAATCATTCTCCACTGCGCTTGAGTCAGGTGCATTCCCCCTCCTTTGTCTATATCTTGGGTAGATGTATAGGCTTGAATGGCCTTTTGCTGCTCCTCCATCCTCTGAAGCATATAGAGGGTTGAATTCCACCTCGTTACCACCTCTTGCTTCAGAGGATGGCAGGGCAGGTTCAGGAATGTTTGGTGGTGCTCCAGTCTTCGGCACGCGGTGGCTGAATGCAGAAAGTGGCCCGCAATTCTTCGGGCCACCGACAGCATCTCTTGCACGCCCCTGTCGTTTTTTAAATAATTCTGCACCACCAAATTCAATGTATGTGCAAAACATGGGACGTGCTGGAATTTGCCCAGATGTAATGCACGCACAATATTGGTGGCGTTGTCCGATGTCACAAATCCCCAGGAGAGTCAAATTGGGGTAAGCCATTCTGCGATGATGTTCCTCAGTTTCCGTAAAAGGTTGTCAGCTGTGTGCCTCTTATGGAAAGCGGTGATACAAAGCGTAGCCTGCCTAGGAACGAGTTGGCATTTGCGAGATGCTGCTACTGGTGCCGCCGCTGCTGTTCTTGCTGCGGGAGGCAATACATCTACCCAGTGGGCTGTCACAGTCATATAGTCCTGAGTCTGCCCTGCTCCACTTAACCACGGACATGTGGACTAGTGGACATTGGGTACAACTGCATTTTTTAGGACACTGGTGACTCTTTTTCTGAGGTCTGTGTACATTTTCGGTATCGCCTGCCTAGAGAAATGGAACCTAGATGGCATTTGGTACCGGGGACACAGTACCTCAATCAAGTCTCTAGTTGCCTCTGAATTAACGATGGATACCGGAACCACGTTTCTCACCACCCAGGCTGACAAGACCTGAGTTATCCGCTTTGCAGCAGGATGACTGCTGTGATATTTCATCTTCCTCGCAAAGGACTGTTGGACAGTCAATTGCCTACTGGAAGTAGTACAAGTGGTCTTCCGACTTCCCCTCTGGGATGACGATCGACTCCCAGCAGCAACAAAAGCAGCGCCAGCAGCAGTAGGCGTTACACTCAAGGATGCATCGGAGGAATCCCAGGCAGGAGAGGACTCGTCAGACTTGCCAGTGACATGGCCTGCAGGACTATTGGCTCTCCTGTCTAAGGAGGAAATTGACACTGAGGGAGTTGGTGGTGTGGTTTGCAGGAGCTTGGTTACAAGAGGAAGGGATTTAGTGGTCAGTGGACTGCTTCCGCTGTCATCCAAAGTTTTTGAACTTGTCACTGACTTATGATTAATGCGCTGCAGGTGACGTATAAGGGAGGATGTTCTGAGGTGGTTAACGTCCTTACCCCTACTTATTACAGCTTGACAAAGGTAACACACGGCTTGACACCTGTTGTCCGCATTTGTGTACAGGATGCATACCTTCATGTCCAAATTTATCCATCTCATCAGTCGTACCTCAGATTTGCGGTACAGGACTGTCATTGCCAATTTCAGACGTTGCTGTTTGGTCTCTCCACGGCCCAGAGAATTTTCACCAAGGTAATGGTGGAAATGATGGTTTTCCTGCGCAAGCAAGGTGTCACAATTATCCCGTACTTGAGCGATCTCATAAAAGCGAGATCAAGAGAGCAGTTGCTGAACAGCGTATCACTTTCACTGAAAGTGTTACAGCAACACGGCTGGATTTTCAATATCCCAAAGTCGCAGTTGGTTCCTACGACTCGTCTGTCTTTCTTGGGCATGATTCTGGACACAGACCAGAAGAGGGTTTATCTCCCGATAGAAAAGGCCCAGGAACTCATGACTCTTGTCAGGAACCTATTGAAACCAAAACTTGTGTCAGTGCATCACTGCACTCGAGTCCTGGGAAAGATGGTGGCATCATACAAAGCCATTCCATTCGGCAGGTTCCATGCGAATACTTTCCAATGGGACCTACTGGACAAGTGGTCTGGGTCACATTTACAGATGCATTGGTTGATCACCCTGTCCCCCAGGGTCAGGGTATCACTCCTGTGGTGGCTGCAGAGTGCTCACCTTCTCGAGTGACGCAGATTCGGCATTCAGGACTGGATCCTGGTGACCACAGATGCAAGCCTCCAAGGTTGGGGAGCAGTCACACAGGGAAGAAATTTCCAAGGTCTTTGGTCAAGTCAAGAGACTTGTCTTCACATCAACATCCTGAAACTAGGGGCCATATACAATGCCCTACGTCAAGCGGAGACCTTACTTTGCGACCAACCGGTTCTGATCCAGTCAGACAACGTCACCGCAGTGGCTCATGTAAACCGCCAAGGCGGCACAAGGAGCAGAGTGGCGATGGCACAAGCTACCTTTGCATTTTTCTCCCAAACGAAGGACACTAGAATGAAAATTTTAAAGCCTCCTGTTAGTGCTTCATCTACACGGTATAGCCCTGAATTTTCCAATGCGTAGCTCTTTGCAAAAGAGAGATATTGGCAAGGAAAAGCTGTCTTGTACCTTTGCATTTTTCTCCCAAACGAAGGACACTAGAAAGAAAATTTTAAAGCCTCCTGTTAGGCCATCATCTACACGGCATAGCCCTGAATTTTCCAATGCGTAGCTCTTTGCAAAAGAGAGATATTGGCAAGGAAAAGCTGTCTTGTACCTTTGCATTTTTCTCCCAAACGAAGGACACTAGAAAGAAAATTTTAAAGCCTCCTGTTAGGCCATCATCTACACGGCATAGCCCTGAATTTTCCAATGTGCAGCTCTTTGCAAAAGAGAGATATTGGCAAGGAAAAGCTGTCTTGTACCTTTGCATTTTTCTCCCAAACGAAGGAAACTAGAATGAAAATTTTAAAGCCTCCTGTTAGTGCTTCATCTACACGGTATAGCCCTGAATTTTCCAATGCGTAGCTCTTTGCAAAAGAGAGATATTGGCAAGTAAAAGCTGTCTTTCAACTCTTCCACAACTGAAAAACAGATAGTGTTCCCAAGCCTTCCATCCTGTAATATCTTCAGTCTCTCGTCAATGAAGAAAACAATCCCTCCAGCAGACTCTTCAACCACGATACAAGATCACAGCCAAAAGGGCGAGAAGCAACTACACTTGCGTTTAACCAAAATGGCTAAAACTTAGCGGAGGAAAGTGCAGTGCACCAAAACATAAGCTGACACAATCATGGAGAATGCGCCAGCATATATGCTCTTCTATCTATATTTTGCAAACCTGCTCTTGTCCCCTCCAGCTGCTCCATGTAGATTTGACGCCTGGCAAGGTGCATAACCCACTGACAAGCAGGCACACTCCTGCATGAGTTTTCACTCTCACTAGCAGGATGATACACATTCATTTGCATGTGCTCCACCTCTGACACACCGCCCACCCAACCACCCAGTCACCAGAGCCACCCACAAGCCAACTGGCTCCGTGATTTAATTTGCACAGTGCAGTCATCCAGGCAGCATGTCCTTCTCAATGGAATAATCTCTGGTTCCATGGAATCTTCCGCATTGGAATGCTGCGGAACAAAAAGGATTTAAACATTCAGCTTGCTAGCATTCAATGTACCTGCGGCTTGGCTCTAGCACATGGGTCTTCATCCTGTGGCCCTCCAGCTGCTGTGAAACTACACATCCCAGCATGCCCTGCCACAGTTTTGCTATTAAGGTATGCTAAAACTGAGGCAGGGCATGCTGGTATATGTAGTTCCACAGCAGCTGGAGGGTCGCAGGTTGAAGACCCATATTCTAGCATGCCTGTTCTATGATGCATGTTCCGTGATGTCACAATCAGTGATGTTAATATGTCCTTAATATCCACAATCATGTACTGAATGCTCCTTGCCAATATTGGATCTAATCAGGAAATATTATGGTCGACATAGGAATCAGTATCCGAGTCAGTATCAGTGTGTAGTAACATTTTTGCGGGCCTGAGGGAAAAGAAGCATAGCCATGAACATCACATCTATTCTCTACGTCTGTGTCTGGGACACAGATTTATCCAACCTCACTCTGATATTATTGAAACTTTCACCCAGTCAGTTATTGGTGGTGCCAACAGGGCCACCATCATATGTCTGCATTCCTAATATAGTTTCCTCTTGGGAAAAACATTCAGCCACCGACATGTTGACACACATGTACCAAGTACCCACAGACACATCGGCTTATGGGGGATAGACCTACAGTAAATCTGTCAGAGGGACAGAGAGGATTTTTCAGCTCACAACCCAGCGCCAAAAGTACACAGTCTGGGAAATAATAAACTCTATAGTGATAGACTTGTAACGCTCTATAGATGTGCTGGTGAGGTGAGGAAGAAGCCCCGCCGCTGTAATGGCACGCTTCTGTCCCGCTCAGAAACAAATAATTAATTACGCTGGCGGGGTAAGGACAGTGCCCAGGCACTAATGTCCACTTTTGCCAGCCTTTTGTGAGGAATTTATGCTGCCCACGGTGCCCCCCCCCCCCACCCACCCACATGCCCTGCACCCTGCAGTGCCTGTGTTTGTGTGGAAGCATGGCGCACAGCATTCCGCTCGCTGCGTGGTACCTCAGAATGCCGTCACTGGAGAAGAAGTCTTCTGTTCTTCTGCTACTCGCCTGTCTTCTGACTTCTGGCTCTGTAAGGGGGTGATGGCAGGCTACGGGAGTGGGCATCTAGGCGTACCCAGCGATCAGCACCCTCAGGAGCTAATGGTGTCCTGTCAGCCAGAAGCAGAGCCATTGAACTCACTAGAAGTTGGTCATACTTCTCTCCCCTAAGTTCCACGGAGCAGGGAGACTGTTGCCAGCAGCCTCCCTGAAAATAAGAAAAACTAACATAAGTCTTTTCAGAGAAACTCAGTAGAGCTCCCCTGTAGTGCATCCAGTCTCACTGGGCACAATTCTAAAACTGGAGTCTGGAGGAGGGGCATAGAGGGAGGAGACAGTTCACACCCTTTGAAAGTCTTAAAGTGCCCATGTCTCCTGCGGATCCCGTCTATACCCCATGGTTCTTAATGTGATCCCAGCATCCTCTAGGACGTATGAGAAAACAAATAACGCACACACGAGGAGGAGAGAACAAAGGAAGCTATAAGGAGGGGAGGGGAGGGGAGGGGAGGGGGAGGGGGAGGTAAGGTAGTAAAGGGATATTGGATAAACTACAACCTTATACATATTCATTAATGTACCAGTAGTTAGAAGTAGAAGAGCTCTAACAGAAACCACAAAGCTTATCTAAAGCCACACCACACTGGATATGCCCAATCTCATTTGATCTTTGAAGCAAAGCAGTATTGGACTTTGTTACTACCAAGCAGTCTCCCATCCATGTATTATCAGATTCTTTAGGTAAACTACCAACACCCTTTTCTTGGTACTGTACATTTAATATTTACACATATTCTTTTATGTACCAGAAGTTAGAAGTAGAAGAGCTCTAACAGAAACCACGAGCTCATCTACAGCCACAGCACACTGGATTTGCCCAATCTCTCCTGATCATGGAAGCTGAGCAGTGTTGGTCCTGGTTTTAGTACTTGGATGGGAGACCACCAGGAAATACCAGGAGCTGTGTGTATTTTTACAATACCAACACCGTTCTCTTGATGCATTCCATTTTGAAACATTGGGGCAGATCTATTAAGCCTGGTGAACTGATAAAGTGCAAGGTGATAAAGTACCAGCCAGTCAGCTCCTAACTGTCATTTTTCAAACCCAGCCTGTGACATGGCAATTAGGAGCTGATTGGCTGGTACTTTATCACCATGCAAATTATCATTTCACCAGGTTTAATAAATCGTCCGCTTATTCATTTATGTACGAGTAGTTAGAAGTAGAAGAACTCTAACAGAAACCACTAAGCTCATCTACAGCCACACCACACTGTATATGCCCAATATCACCTGATCTTAGGCCTGGTTTGTTCTTGGATGTGAGACCACCTGGGAATACCAGGTGCTGTAGGTAGTTTTATACTACCAACACCGTTCTCTTGATGCATTCTATTTTGAAACTTATTCATTGATGTAGAAGTTAGAAACAGCAAAAATCATCTACAGCCGCATCACACTGGATATGTCCAATCCAGTGGCGTAACTAGAAATTTTTCTCCCCCAAGCCAAAAAATTCTTCGGCGCCCCCCCCCCTTCATGCTCCATAATTGGGAGCAAGAAAGGGATAAATATGCGCACGCCTAAGGTGCGCGCGTCAAAAAAGGGGCGTGGTTTTGTTGGAGTGGGCGTGGTTTCGCATAAAGGGGCGTGGCATTGCAGGAAAAGACTACCTTATACCCCAGTTTTGCAACCTGCACGCCCATACGTTGGCCACCACAGGAAAGAAAAATAATCCTGATTCATGCCCCTTACATTATTTGTCATTTTTCCTCCTTATAGTAATGCCCAGTATACATTATGCCACATACTGCAATGGCCCTTAGACATTATGCCGCACACAATAATGCAC
>NW_026969836.1:0-24928 GCF_028390025.1 Pseudophryne corroboree
GGACTGCGGGGGCAGTAGTTACGCCACTGGTCCAATCTCATCTGATGATGGAAGCTAAGCAGTGTTGTGCCTGGTTTGTTTTTGGATTTCAAGTCCTGCCTTCTGGTTTGGCCACGGCACCTCGGATATTCACCAAGGTCATGGCCGTGATGACGACCCTTCACCATCAGAGAATCAGGATCCTGCCAAATCTGGACGACTTGCTGATCCTGGTGAACTCCCAAGAGGTTCTCCACAGTTATCTGGAACTGGCGGTCCAATTCCTAAAAGTCCACGGGTGGCTCATCAACTGAAAAAAGTCCTCGCTGGTCCCTGCTCGGAACATTGTGCACCTAGGGGCACTGCTGGACACACACAGCCAACAATTGTTTCTGTCTCCAGAGAAAGTCCTGAAAATTCAGGACAGTATCGTCCTCTCTCGCCCAAGAGTGTTGATACACACAGCGATGCAAGTACTAGACCTCATGGTGTCGGCTTTCGATATGGTAGAGTACGCTCAATTTCATTACCGCCCTCTGCAGAGGTTAATCCTCTCCAAGTGGGACGGCCTGCCTCATCGGATGATGTCTCAAATGATCTCCTTGACTCCGGAGGTTCGTCTGACACTGAGCTGGTGGCTACAGGACCAACAGTTGAGCAGGGGCCATCCCTTCTGGATCTCCAACTGTGTCCTCCTGACAATGGATGCCAGTCTTTTGGGCTGGGCCATGGTGTTGGAGCAACACTTTCTCCAGGGTCGGTGGACCAGGGAGGAATCTCTCCTCCTGATATACATTCTGGAATTGCAGGCAGTGTTCAATTAATTGACACTGGCCCTGCCTCTAGTACAGAACAGGCCTGTTCAAGTACAATCTGACAACGCCACCACGGTAGTGTACACAAATCATCAAGGCGGCACTCGAAACTGCATGGCAAAGCTGGAAGTATCAAAAATCCTCCGTTGGGTAGAAAGTCATCTGACAGCAATATCGGCAGTGTTCATTCCCGGAGTCCTCAACTAGGAAGCGGATTTCCTCAGTCGTCAGGACGTTCACGCTGGAGAGTGGAGAGGCCGCAGCAGAAATGTCTGCACTGGTGTCAGTAGGTGACTGAGGCAGGGATGACTGGGAGATAGTGGGTGACTGAAGCATGTATGAGTGGGAGATAGTGGGTGACTGAGGCCGGGGTGACTGGGAGATAGTGGGTGACAGGGAGATAGTGGGTTACTGAGGGAGGGGTGATAGGAAGGGGTTGGGTAAGTATGGGAAGAAAGTGGGTGACAGGTATAATAAATGACTAAGGCAGGGGTGATAGGGAGATAGTGGATGACTGTGGCAGGGGTGACAGGGACAGTAAGAGACTGAGGCAGGGGTGACAGGGATAGTGGCTGACTGAGGCAGGGGTGACTGGGAGATAGTGGGTGACTGAGGCAGGGTTGACAGGGATAGTGGGTGACTGAAGCAGGGGTGATAGGGTGACAGTGGGTGACTAAAGCAGGGGTGACTGGTATAGTGGGTGACTGAGGCAGGGATCGCAGATATAGTGGTTGACTGAGGCAGCGGTGACTGGGAGATAGTGGGTAACTGAGGCAGGGGTGACAGGGAAAGTGTGTGACTCAGGCAGGGGTGATAGGGAGATAGTGGGCTGCATATCTCTGCCTCACTGCAGCAGCACATTCCTGCTTCAATGACAGCAGCACATCCCTGCCTCGCTGACAGCAGCACATCCCTGCCTCGCTGACAGCAGCACATCCCTGCCTCGCTGACAGCAGCACATCCCTGCTTCACTGACAGCAGCACATCCCTGCTTCGCTGACAGCAGCACATCCCTGCTTCGCTGACAGCAGCACATCCCTGCTTCGCTGACAGCAGCACATCCCTGCCTCGCTAACAGCAGCACATCCCTGTCTCGCTGACAGCAGCACAGCACTGCTTCGCTGACAGCAGCACATCACTGCTTCACTACCAGCAGCACATCCCTGCCTCACTGGCAGCAGCACATCCCTGCCTTACTGACAGCTGTATATAGGGCCTAATTCAGACCTGATCCCTGCTGTGCATATTCACACAACAGGAGATCAGGTCTGAAGTGCGTGTGTGCTGGTGCCGCAGTGCACCGGCACATGCCAGAGATGCGATCAGCATCTCTGCCCAGTGAGCGCCTCTGCCTGATTGACAGGCAGAGGCGGTCACTGGGCAGGAGGAGTCGGGCCAGCGGCGTTGTGCCGCCATTTTGGGGGCACAGTCAGGACAACGCAGACATGACCGGACCGTATGGGGGCGGGCCGTGACGGCTGCGTGACCCGGACAGCAACGGGCCTTATTTACTAAAATCTCAGATAAATTTTATGGCATTTATGTGCAGTCTAGTTTGCACAGTTGATAGAGTGTTGATCTTGCACTATCAATGTAAGCCTCACATAGGTTTGATACACATGTAAGTTTGTTTTTATTTTACTACATTGTGGTTTGTGGCTCTATACCATGTAATGCATGTCTTTTAACAGTAGTCAAGTCTTCCAATGTGCTTGTTAGTGAAACCCAATAGATAGCTTTATTTTATTTTGTTTCTTCAAATATTGAATGCATATGTCTTATAACTTTTTTTTTTTTTCAATATACAGGTTGAGTATCTGTATATACATTTTTATTATAAGATTTTCAATGACACAAGTACATCCAAGTTGCAGATTATGGATTGTGAAGGACAAATCAACCATATAAACAATTTAAGCAATTTAAATTGCATGCAGGTAGTAGAATATCAAACTCCTTGGATGAGAGTTGGTCGTAATAAACTAGGATAGAAAAGAATAAAGTAGAAAATAAGATTTTAAACCTACCGGTAAATCTTTTTCTCGTAGTCCGTAGAGGATGCTGGGGACTCCGTAAGGACCATGGGGATAGACGGGCTCCACAGGAGACATGGGCACTTTAAGAAAGACTTTAGTTCTGGGTGTGCACTGGCTCCTCCCTCTATGCCACAGTTAGAGAAACTGTGCCCAGAGGAGACGGACAGTATGAGGAAAGGAATTTGTTAATCCAGGGCAAGATTCATACCAGCCACACCAATCACACCGTATAACTTGTGATAAACTACCCAGTTATCAGAATGAAAAAACAACATAGCATCAGTGCAGGACCGATGCAACTATAACATAACCCTTATTGAAGCAATAACTATATACAAGTATTGCAGAAGTAGTCCGCACTTGGGACGGGCGCCCAGCATCATCTACGGACTACGAGAAAAAGATTTACCAGTAGGTTTAAAATCTTATTTTCTCTAACGTCCTAGAGGATGCTGGGGACTCCGTAAGGACCATGGGGATTATACCAATGCTCCAAAACGGGCGGGAGAGTGCGGATGACTCTGCAGCACCGATTGAGCAAACATGAGTTCCTCCTCAGCCAGGGTATCAAACTTATAGTATTTTGCAAAGGTGTGTGAACCCGACCAAGTAGCAGCTTGACACAGCTGTAGTGCCAAGACCCCTCGGGCAGCCGCCCAAGAAGAGCCCACTTTCCTCGTGGAATGGGCCTTGACCGATTTCAGTAACTGCAATCCAGCCATAGAATGCGCTTGCTGAATCGTGTTACAAATCCGGCGAGCAATAGCCTGCTTTGAAGCAGGGGCACCAATCTTGTTGGTTGCATACAGGACAAACAGCGCTTCAGTTTTCCTGACTCTAGCCGTCCTGGCCACGTAAATTTTCAAAGCCCTAACCACATCAAGTAACTCGGAATCCTCCAAGTCACGCGTAGCCACAGGCACCACAATAGGTTGGTTCATATGAAAAGATGAGACCACTTTTGGTAGGAATTGAGGACGGGTCTGCAATTCCGCTCTATCCACATGGAATACCAAATATGGGCTTTTATGTGACAAAGCCGCTAATTCCGACACTCGCCTAGCCGAAGCCAAGGCTAATAACATGACCACCTTCCATGTGAGATATTTTAACTCCACTGTTTTAAGTGGTTCAAACCAGTGTAATTTTAGAAAACTTAACACCACGTTAAGGTCCCAAGGTGCCACCGGAGGCACAAAAGGAGGCTGAATATGCAGCACTCCTTTTACAAAAGTCTGAACTTCTGGAAGAGAAGCCAATTCTTTTTGAAAGAAAATGGATAAGGCTGAAATCTGGACCTTAATAGAGCCTAATTTTAGGCCCAAATTCACTCCAGTTTGTAGGAAGTGAAGGAAACGGCCCAGATGGAATTCTTCCGTAGGAGCATTCCTGGCCTCACACCAAGAAACATAATTTCGCCATATACGGTGTAATGTTTTAACGTTACATCCTTCCTAGCCTTTATCAGCGTAGGGATGACCTCAACCGGAATGCTAGGATCCGGCATTCAACCGCCATGCCGTCAAATGCAGCCGCGGTAAGTCTTGGAACAGACAGGGCCCCTGATGCAACAGGTCCTGTCTTAGAGGGAGAGGCCACAGATCTTCTGTGAGCATTTCCTGCAGATCCGGATACCAGGTCCTCCGTGGCCAATCTGGAACAATGAGGATTGTTCTCACTCCTCTTTGTCTTATTATCCTCAACACCTTGGGTATGAGAGGAAGAGGAGGAAATACATAGACCGACCGGAACACCCACGGTGTCACTAGGGCGTCTACAGCTACTGCCTGAGGGTCTCTTGACCTTGCGCAATACCTCTGTAGCTTTTTGTTGAGCCAGGACGGCATCATGTCTATCTGTGGCAGTTCCCACCGACTTGTAATCTGTGCAAAGACTTCCTGATGAAGTCCCCACTCTCCCGGATGTAGGTCGTGTCTGCTGAGGATGTCTGCTTCCCAGTTGTCCACTCCCGGAATGAACACTGCTGACAGTGCGCTTGCGTGATTCTCCACCCAGCGAAGAATTCTGGTGGCTTGTGCCATCGCCACTCTGCTTCTTGTGCCGCCTTGGCGGTTTACATGAGCCACTGCGGTGACGTTGTCTGACTGGATCAGAACCAGTTGGTCGCAAAGTAAGGTCTCCGCTTGACGTAGGGCATTGTATATGGCCCTTAGTTCCAGGATGTTGATGTGAAGACAAGTCTCTTGACTTGACCAAAGACCTTGGAAATTTCTTCCCTGTGTGACTGCTCCCCAACCTTGGAGGCTTGCGTCTGTGGTCACCAGGATCCAGCCCTGAATGCTGAATCTGCGTCCCTCGAGAAGGTGAGCACTCTGCAGCCACCACAAGAGTGATACCCTGACCCTGGGGGACAGGGTGATCAACCAATGCATCTGTAAATGTGACCCGGACCACTTGTCCAGTAGGTCCCATTGGAAAGTCCTCGCATGGAACCTGCCGAATGGAATGGCCTCGTATGATGCCACCATCTTTCCCAGGACTCGAGTGCAGTGATGCACTGACACAAGTTTTGGTTTCAATAGGTTCCTGACAAGAGTCATGAGTTCCTGGGCCTTTTCTATCAGGAGATAAACCCTCTTCTGGTCTGTGTCCAGAATCATGCCCAAGAAAGACAGACGAGTAGTAGGAATCAACTGCGACTTCGGGATATTGAGAATCCAGCTGTGTTGCTGTAACACTTTCAGTGAAAGTGATACGCTGTTCAGCAACTGCTCTCTTGATCTCGCTTTTATGAGATCGCCCAAGTACGGGCTAATTGTGACACCTTGCTTGCACAGGAGCACCATCATTTCCGCCATTACCTTGGTGAAAATTCTCAGGGCCATGGAGAGACCAAACAGCAACGTCTGAAATTGGCAATGACAGTCCTGTACCGCAAATCTGAGTTACGCCTGATGAGGTGGATAAATGGGGACATGAAGGTATGCATCCTGTACACAAATGCGGACAACAGGTGTCAAGCCGTGTGTTGCCTTTGTCAAGCTGTAATAAGTAGGGATAAGGACGTTAACCACCTCGGAACATCCTCCCTTATACGTCACCTGCAGCGCATTCATCATAAGTCAGTGACAAGTTCAAAAACTTTGGATGACAGCGGAAGCAGTCCACTAACCACTAAATCCCTTCCGCTTGTAACCAAGCTCCTGCAAACCACACCACCAACTCCCTCAGTGTCAATTTCCTCCTTAGACAGGAGAGCCAATAGTCCTGCAGGCCATGTCACTGGCAAGTCTGACGAGTCCTCTCCTGCCTGGGATTCCTCCGATGCATCCTTGAGTGTAACGCCTACTGCTGCTGGCGCTGCTGTTGTTGCTGCTGGGAGTCGATCGTCATCCCAGAGGGGAAGTCGGAAGACCACTTGTACTTCTTCCAGTAAGCAATTGACTGTCCAACAGTCCTTTGCGAGGAAGATGAAATATCACAGCAGTCATCCTGCTGCAAAGCGGATAACTCAGGTCTGGGTGGTGAGAAACGTGGTTCCGGTATCCATCGTTAATTTAGAGGCAACTAGAGACTTGATTGAGGTACTGTGTCCCCGGTACCAAATACCCTCTAGGTTCCATTTCTCTAGGCAGGCGATACCGAAAATGTACACAGACCTCAGAAAAAGAGTCACCAGTGTCCTAAAAAATGCAGTTGTACCCAATGTCCACTTGTCTGTGGTTAAGTGGAGCAGGGCAGACTCAGGACTATATGACTGTGACAGCCCACTGGGTAGATGTATTGCCTCCCGCAGCAAGAACAGCAGCGGCGGCACCAGTAGCAGCATCTCGCAATTGCCAACTCGTTCCTAGGCAGGCTACGCTTTGTATCACCGCTTTCCATAAGAGGCACACAGCTGACAACCACTTACGGAAACTGAGGAACATCATCGCAGAATGGCTTACCCCAATTGAACTCTCCTGGGGATTTGTGACATCGGACAACGCCACCAATATTGTGCGTGCATTACATCTGGGCAAATTCCAGCACGTCCCATGTTTTGCACATACATTGAACTTGGTGGTGCAGAATTATTTAAAAAACGACAGGGGCGTGCAAGAGATGCTGTCGGTGGCCCGAAGAATTGCGGGCCACTTTCTGCATTCAGCCACCGCGTGCCGAAGACTGGAGCACCACCAAACATTCCTGAACCTGCCCTGCCATCCTCTGAAGCAAGAGGTGGTAACGAGGTGGAATTCAACCCTCTATATGCTTCAGAGGATGGAGGAGCAGCAAAAGGCCATTCAAGCCTATACATCTACCCACGATATAGGCAAAGGAGGGGGAATGCACCTGACTCAAGCGCAGTGGAGAATGATTTCAACGTTGTGCAAGGTTCTGCAGTCCTTTGAACTTGCCACACGTGAAGTCAGTTCAGACACTGCCAGCCTGAGTCAGGTCATTCCCCTCATCAGGCTTTTGCAGAAGAAGCTGGAGACATTGAAGGAGGAGCTAAAACAGAGCGATTCCGCTAGGCATGTGGGACTTGTGGATGGAGCCCTTAATTCGCTTAACCAGGATTCAATCTGTTGAAATCAGAGCAATACATTTTGGCCACCGTGCTCGATCCTAGATTTAAAACCTACATTGTATCTCTCTTTCCTGCAGACACAAGTCTGTAGAGGTTCAAAGACCTGCTGGTGAGAAAATTGTCAAGTCAAGCGGAACGTGACCCGTCAACAGCTCCTCCTTCACATTCTCCCGCAACTGGGGGTGCGAGGAAAAGGCTAAGAATTCCGAGCCCACCCGCTGGCGGTGATGCAGGGCAGTCTGGAGTGAGTGCTGACATCTGGTCCGGACTGAAGGACCTGGCAACGATTACTGACATGTCGTCTACTGTCACTGCATATGATTCTGTCACCTTTGAAAGAATGGTGGAGGATTATATGAGTGACCGCATCCAGGTAGGCACGTCAGACAGTCCGTATGTATACTGGCAGGAAAAAGAGGCAATTTGGAGGCCCTTGCACAAACTGGCTTTATTCTACCTAAGTTGCCCTCCCTCCAGTGTGTACTCCAAAAGAGTGTTTAGTGCAGCCGCTCACCTTGTCAGCAATCGGCGTACAAGGTTACTTCCAGAAAATGTGGAGAAGATGATGATCATCAAAATTAATTATAATCAATTCCTCCGTGGAGACATTCACCAGCAATTGCCTCCAGAAAGTACACAGGGATCTGAGATGGTGGATTCCAGTGGGGACGAATTAATAATCTGTGAGGAGGGCGATGTACACAGTGAAAGGGGTGAGGAATCGGAGGATGATGAGGTGGACATCTTGCCTCTGTAGAGCCAGTTTGTGCAAGGAGAGATTGATTGCTTCTTTTTTGGTGGGGGTCCAAACCAACCAGTCATTTCAGTCAGCCGTGTGGCAGACCCTGTTGCTGAAATGATGGGTTCGTCAATGTTTTTCTTTTCAATCTAAGCCCCTGCAGTTTTCTGTAAGAATCTGCTTCGCTATGATGATCAACAAGTCACAAGGGCAAACACTCAGGGCTGGAGGCGTAGATCTTAGGACCAGCTGCTACAAGCATGGCAAAGGTGTCACTATCATTGGTGACACCCAGAGAGGCAGCGAGGGAGATTGTAAAGCAGTGCGCGCAGATAAGCAGCGCAATGGTAAAATGGAGGCATGGTCTCATAGGTAGGGGTGTGGCCTGTTGGCCTGAATCTCCATTTTGTTGCTCCGGGTATCCCGGGGGTTGAGTGCTGCACCCGGGGACTAGTGTGTGAGTGGTGCTGGCTCCTGCACAGTGACAGAAACTGGGTGTTGCACGTAATGTCACAGTGAAACACCCATATTCTGTCACTGAAGAGGAGCCGGCACTTTGGTGTCACCCCCCTTGGCGGGTGACACTCGGGTGTGGGCCGCAACCCCGTTGTGATGCCACTGACCCATGGGAAGCTTTACGTGGCTTACCCATGTGTTAGTAGCCCCAAGCATCTTTTGTGTAAGTCCCTGAAGAAAAACTTAAAATATTTACAAATAAATTGCAGTCGCAGTGCAGTTCAGCGTGATCATAAAAAATGGGTTAGCCTCCTGTTGGTGCAGACTGTACGTGTGCGCAGGAAGCCGCCACCATTTTTGTGATCGCAACGGCTGCATGTGATGTCATGCAGCCGCTCTGACCACGCCTCCTGTTTCTCCGTTGAAGCCCTGCCCCCGCACCGCTCCATCTCCGACTTTGAAATGGAGTGTTGCTGACCCCCCCCCCCCCCCCGCACCGATTGACAGTCACAGAAAATGCAGGCGCATGCGTATGCTCTTAGCAATTTTTGCAGTTGGATTGCTTATTGTGATTGCAATCCAACCTGAATCAGGCTCTATTACCTATCACAATGCACTGCAGGTAGTACAAAATGGGGTTAATATAGGAGAAAACCCCCCAGAGCTGTGCTCCTTAACTGTCCCTGGTGGCTAGTGGAGCGGCTGCCCAGTAATCAGTGTCCACGCCAGTGCGCACACGGCCCGCCCCCTACAGCCATGCTGGATCACGGTATAGTGTGGGCACAGAAGCCCCTTACCTCCCTTTCATCAGCGGCCTCGTGATCCCGGAGGGCGGTGTGTGTGTGACTGACCTTAGGAAGAAACCGGAGCCTCCGCTGCAGTGACCCAGCAACCAGGGCACGGGAGTATACTGCGCCGCTGGGAGTGATGGAGCTGCAGTAAAGATGTCTATTAGACCTAGCCTGCTGCAGCCCTTGTACATTCTTATAAAAAAAGTTCTTCTTTTCTTGTCAAAATTAATAGCTAAGTATAGGCTGCCTGAGGCAGCCCCCTGTTAAGTGTCCTGCTACTGAAGGCACCAACTACAAACTGAGCTCCCTGTTCATGGAAGCGAGGTTATAGAGCAGGGGGCGCTGAGCATCTTGGGAACAGTCAAAAGCTTTGAGCCTGTTGGTGCCTCAGATCAAGATCCTACTCTACACCACAATGTGAATCCTTGTGGAGTCCAGTGTACCCCACAGAAGAAATGAATGTGTCACACCCATTGGCAGCAACATTAGAATAGCTGCTGATGGGCACAATGGAGAAAGGAAGGGGGAAAAACATTTGAATCCAGCACATATATGTAATTTGAATATGTAATTTGTACCTTCCTACTTTAAAATGTAATGGATGAACCTCACCCTGTGAGAACTATCTTCATGATCAAGAGATCTCATATGCAAGATAAGTATGTGTTGGCAGAGGCGCTCACTGGGCAGAGATGCTGATCGCATCTCTGGCATGTGCCGGTGCACTGCGGCACCAGCACACACACACACACACACTTCAGACCTGATCTCCTGTTGTGTGAATATGCACAGCAGAGATCAGGTCTGAATACAGCTGTCAGTAAGGCAGGGATCTGCTGCTGCCAGTGAGGCAGGGATGTGCTGCTGTCAGTGAAGCAGTGATCTGCTGCTGCCAGTGAGGCAGGGATCTGCTGCTGCCAGTGAGGCAGGGATGTGCTGCTATAAGTGAGGCAGGTATGTGCTGCTGTCAATGAGGCAGGGATGTGCTGCTGTCAGTGAAGCAGGGATGTGCTGCTGTCAGCGAGGCAGTGATCTGCTGCCCACTATCTCCCTATCACCCCTGCCTGAGTCACACACTTTCCCTGTCACCCCTGCCCCAGTTACCCACTATCTCCCAGTCACCGCTGCCTCAGTTAACCACTATACCTGCGACCCCTGCCTCAGTCACCTACTATACCAGTCACCCCTGCTTTAGTCACCCACTATCTCTGTCACCCCTGCCTCAGTCAACCACTATCTCCATATCACCCCTACCTCAGTCACCCACTATCCCTGTCACCTCTGCCTCAGTCACCCACTGTCACCCTATCACCCCTGCCTCAGTCACCCACTATCCCTGTCACCCCTGCCTCAGTCTCCTACTGTCCCTGTCACCCCTGCCACAGTCATCCACTATATCCCTATCACCCCTGCCTTAGTCACTGACTATCTCCCAGTCACCCCGGCCTCAGTCACCCACTATCTCCCAGTCATACATGCTTCAGTCACCCACTATCTCCCAGTCATCCCTGCCTCAGTCACCTACTGACACCAGTGCAGACATTTCTGCTGCGGCCTCTCCACTCTCCAGCGTGAACGTACTGACGACTGAGGAAATCCGCTTCCCAGTTGAGGACTCCGGGAATGAACACTGCCGATATTGCTGGCAGATGACGTTCTACCCAACTGAGGATTTTTGATACTTTTAGCTTTGCCATGCAATTTCGAGTGCCGCCTTGATGATTTGTGTACACTACCGTGGTGTCGTTGTCCGATTGTACTTGAACAGGCCTGTTCTGTACTAGAGGCAGGGCCAGTGTCAATGAATTGAACACTGCCCGCAATTCCAGAATGTTTATCGGGAGGAGAGATTCCTCCCTGGTCCACCGATGGTGAAGGGTCGTCATCACGGCCATGACCTTGGTGAATTTCCGAGGTGCCGTGGCCAAACCAGAAGGCAGGACCTGAGATCCAAAAACTAACCAGGCACAACACTGCTTAGCTTCCAACATCAGATGAGATTGGACATATCCAGTGTGATGCGGCTGTAGATGATTTTTGCTGTTTCTAACTTCTACTTCTAACTACTGGTACATCAATGAATAAGTTTCAAAATATAATGCATCAAGAGAACGGTGTTGGTAGTATAAAACTAACTACAGCACCTGGTATTCCCAGGTGGTCTCACATCCAAGAACAAACCAGGCCCAAAATCAGGTGATATTGGGCATATACAGTGTGGTGTGGCTGTAGATGAGCTTAGTGGTTTCTGTTAGAGTTCTTCTACTTCTAACTACTCGTACATAAATGAGTAAGCAGCCGATTTATTAAACCTGGTGAAATGATAATTTGCATGGTGATAAAGTACCAGCCAATCAGCTCCTAATTGCCATGTCACAGGCTGGGTTTGAAAAATGACAGTTAGGAGCTGACTGGCTGGTACTTTATCACCTTGCACTTTATCAGTTCACCAGGCTTAATAGATCTGCCCCAATGTTTCAAAATGGAATGCATCAAGAGAACGGTGTTAGTATTGTAAAAATACACACAGCTCCTGGTATTTCCTTGTGGTCTCCCATCCAAGTACTAAAACCAGGACCAACACTGCTCAGCTTCCATGATCAGGAGAGATTGGGCAAATCCAGTGTGCTGTGGCTGTAGATGAGCTGGTGGTTTCTGTTACAGCTCTTCTACTTCTAACTTCTGGTACATAAAAGAATACATGTAAAAATTAAATGTACCAAGAAAATGGTGTTGGTAGTTTAAAAACACCTAAAGAATCTGATACTACCAAGCAGTCTCCCATCCATGTATTAACAAAGTCCAATACTGCTTTGCTTCAAAAATCAAATGAGATTGGGCATATCCAGTGTGGTGTGGCTTTAGATAAGCTTTGTGGTTTCTGTTAGAGCTCTTCTACTTCTAACTACTGGTACATTAATGAATATGTATAAGGTTGTAGTTTATCCAATATGCCTTTACTACCTTACCTTTCAACCCCCCCTCCCTCCCCTCTTCTCCTTATAGCTTCCTTAGTTCTCTCCTCCTCGTGTGTGCGTTATTTGTTTTCTCATACGTCCTAGAGGATGCTGGGGTCACATTAAGAACCATGGGGTATAGACGGGATCCGCAGGAGACATGGGCACTTTAAGACTTTCAAAGGGTGTGAACTGTCTCCTCCCTCTATGCCCCTCCTCCAGACTCCAGTTTTAGTATTGTGCGCAGTGATACTGGATGCACTACAGGGGAGCTCTACTGAGTTTCTCTGAAAAGACTTGTTAGTTTTTTTTATTTTCAGGGAGGCTGCTGGCAACAGTCTCCCTGCTTCGTGGGACTTAGGGGAGAGAAGTATGACCAACTTCTAGTGAGTTCAATGGCTCTGCTTCAGGCTGACAGGACACCATTAGCTCCTGAGGGTGCTGATCGCTGGGTACGCCTAGATGCACACTCCCGCAGCCTGCCGTCACCCCCTTACAGAGCCAGAAGACAGGTGAGTAGCAGAAGAACAGAAGACTTCTTCTTCAGTGACGGCATTCTGAGGTACCGAGCAGCGAGCGGAACGCTGCGCGCCATGCTCACACACAAACACAGGCACTGCAGGGTGCAGGGCACGGGGGGGGGGGGCACCCTGGGCAGCATAAATTCCTCACAAAAGGCTGGAAAAAGTGGACATTAGTGCCTGGGCACTGTCCTTACCCCACTAGCGTAATTAATTATTTCTGAGCGGGACAGATACGCGCCATTACAGCGGCGGGGCTTCTTCCTCACCTCACCAGAACATCTTTAGAGCATTACAAGTCTATCACTATAGAGTTTATTATTTCCCAGACTGTGTACTTTTGGCGCTGGATTGTGAGCTGAAAAATCCTCTGTGTCCCTCTGACAGATTTACTGACGGTCTGTCCCCCATAAGCCGGTGTGTCTGTGGGTACTTGGTATATGTGTGTCAACATGTCGGTGGCTGAATTTTTTTCCCAAGAGGAAACTATATTAGGAATGCAGACATATGATGGTGGCCCTGTTGGCACCACCAATAACTGACTGGGTAAATGTTTCAGTAATATCAGAGTAAGGTTGGATAAATCTGTGTCCCAGACACAGACGTAGAGAATAGATGTGATATTCATGGCTATGTTTCTTTTCCCTCAGGCCCCGCTGGGTCGCAAAAATGTTATTTTGCCCAGTTACTACACACTGATACTGACACGGATACTGATACTTATGTCGACCATAATGTTTCCTGATTAGATCCAATATTGGCAAGGAGCATTCAGTACATGATTGTGGATATTAAGGACATATTAAAATCACTGAAGACCCTGCTGTTCCTGACAAAGGGGTCTATATGTATGTATATATAGATATATAATGAAAGCTGATGTAACGTTCCTCCATCTCTGTTTGAGAAAGTCTGGGCCAGCTCGACAAGATGGTTTCAAATCCCCAAAAGGATTCTGGTTGTTTATTCATTTCCCGCCGCGGACAGAATAAAGTGGGAGTCACCCCCTGTTCTGCACGGGGCCCTGTCACAAATCCAGCGGATCGTATGCAGGAAGCTACATTATTTCTAGTTATGTAACCACGGGTACATTACTTAGACCTGCCATTACATGTGCATGGGTGAGTAGTAGTATTCAAGAATTGGTCGAATACCTTGTCATCCGATATAGATACCCTGGAGAGATGGGATACTCCTTACGTTGTATCATATCAAGGACACTGCAGCATACTTACGTGAGACTGCAAGGGATATAGGACTCTTGAGTTCACGGGCCAATTTCATGGCAGTGTCGGATAGGAGGGCATTGTGGATTCACCAAGAGAATGCTGATGCTGACTCCAAGAAGAAAGGGAGTCTCTTCCCTATGAAGGTGAAGCCTTGTTTGGTGACTGCCTAGTTAATTTGATCTCGGCAGCTCCCGCAGGTAAGTCAACCTTCTTGCCCTATGTTCCCTCCCAACGGATGAAGACGCATCATTATCTGATGCAGTCATTTCGGCCCAATAGATATGCAAGAAGTTAAGATTCCCCTTTCTTTGCAGGTAGAGGAAGGAGAAGAGAGAAGAGGTCTGCATCCTCTTCAAGATCGCAGGAGCAGAGATCATCCTCTGCTTCTGCCAAATCCACTGCATGACGCTGGGGCTCTCTTGCAGGAGCCCGCACCAGTGGGGGCACGTCTAAAACTCTTCAGTCAGTTCTGGATTCATTCGGACATGGACTCGTGTGTTTTACAAATAGTGTCCCAAGGGTACAAACTGGGGTTTCAAGATGTTCCCCCTCACCGATTGTTCAAACATTAAGTTACTGTGCTATTCCTGGGTTATATAGCGCTGGGGTATGTGCTGGCATACTCTCTCTCTGTCTCTCCAAAGGGCCTTGTGGGGGAAATGTCTTCAGTAAAAGTATTCCCTGTGTGTGTGGTGTGTCGGTACGCGTGTGTCGACATGTCTGAGGAAGAAGGCTATATTAGAGAGGAGCGGGAGCAAATGAACGTGGTGTCTCCGCCGACACCTGATTGGATGGATATGTGGAATGTTTTAAATGCTAGTGTAAACTCATTGCACAAAAGATTAGACAAGGCAGAAGCTTTGGGACAGTCAGGGTCTCAACCAATGCCTAATCCTATGTCGCAGGGACTGTCAGGGTCTCATAAGCGCCCACTATCCAGATTGTTGACACAGATACCGACACGGATTCTGACTCCAGTGTCGATTACGATGATGCAAAGTTACAGCCAAAATTGGCAAAATACATTTGATATATGATTATGGCAATAAAAGATGTTTTGCACATCACAGAGGAGCCCCCTGTCCCTGACAAGAGGGTACATATGTACAAGGGAAAGAAGCCTGAGGTAACCTTTCCCCCCTCACACGAGCTGAACGAGTTATGTGAAAAAGCTTGGGAATCTCCTGCAGATTTTCAAAAGGATTCCCCTTTCCCATCAACGGATAGGTTACGATGGGAATCCTCCCCTTGGGTGGACAAAGCATTAACACGCTTATCCAAGAAGGTAGCCCTCCCGTCCCAGGATACGGCTACCCTCAAAGAGTCTGCTGACCGCAAACAGGAGATTACCCTGAAGTCCATTTATACACATTCAGGTACCTTACTCAGACCGGCAATTGCGTCGGCCTGGGTGTGTAGTGCTGTAGCGGCATGGACGGATACCCTAGATAAGGCTACTATTTTATTGCCCCTGGGGCATATAAGAGATGCTGTCCTATATATGTGTGTATGCAAACTACAGGTGGTGCTGCAGGGCTCACACCCTTTTACTTGTCTTGTAGAGCAACTCTGGAGCTGTTACTGGGTCCAGCTGCTGCAAGAAATCAGCTTGAATGCTTCAGGGGCTTGGGCATGGCCAACATGAGCCCCACACTGATGGGGGTGTATAAAGCGATCTAGGGGTCATCCAAGCGCAACCCCACAAAGGCCGCCATGCCCTGCGTGACCATTTTCTCTTTTCATATGCAGACGAGGGTTGCAGCCAACTATGCCCATTGCTTGGATGACATCACTGTATGCAAATCCGTCTGCTGCAGACCTTTCCCCAGGAATGCTTGTACTAGTTGTTGCATATGGTTTGATGTTTGAGGGTGCTTCAGTATTAGGCAGCTTTCCGCCCTCTCATGTTCATCTGAAAATATGTGGTCTCCCTGCAGTTCCCTTGTGCTTCCTCAGTTGAATCTCCTTAACTTGACAGGTGTGTGCCCGAGCAGCCGCCCTCCACAGCCCTATCCCAGCACATGCTTTTCTTGCGTATGAGATCTCTTGATCATGAAGATAGTTCTCACAGGGTGAGGTTCATCCATTACATTTTAAAGTAGGAAGGTACAAATTACATATTCAAATTACATATATGTGCTGGATTCAAATGTTTTCCCCCCTTCCTTTCTCAATTGTGCCCATCAGCAGCTATTCTAATGTTGCTGCCAATGGGTGTGACACATTCATTTCTTCTGTGGGGTACACTGGACTCCACAAGGATTCACATTGGGGTGTAGAGTAGGATCTTGATCTGAGGCACCAACAGGCTCAAAGCTTTTGACTGTTCCCAAGATGCTCAGCGCCCCCTCCTCTATAACCTCGCTTCCATGAACAGGGAGCTCAGTTTGTAGTTGGTGCCTTCAGTAGCAGGACACTTAAGAGGGGGCTGCCTCAGGCAGCCTATTCTTAGCTATTAATTTTGACAAGAAAAGAAGAACTTTTTTTTATAAGAATCTACAAGGGCTGCAGCAGGCTAGGTCTAATAGACATCTTTACTGCAGCTCCATCACTCCCAGCGGCGCAGTATACTCCCGCGCCCTGGTTGCTGGGTCACTGCAGCGGAGGCTCCGGTTTCTTCCTAAGGTCAGTCACACACACACCGCCCTCCGGGATCACGAGGCCGCTGATGAAAGGGAGGTAAGGGACTTCTGTGCCCACACTATACCGTGATCCAGCGTGGCTGTAGGGGGCGGGCCATGTGCGCACTGGCGTGGACACTGATTACTGGGCAGCCGCTCCACTAGCCACCAGGGACAGTTAAGGAGCACAGCTCTGGGGGGTTTTCTCTTATATTAACCCCATTTTGTACTACCCGCAGTGCATTGTGATAGGTAATAGAGCCTGATTCAGGTTGGATTGCAATCGCAATAAGCAGTCCAACTGCAAAAATTGCTAAGAGCATACGCATGCGCCTGCATTTTCTGTGGCACCCCGCAGTTAATGCGATCGCCTCTGACTGTCAATCGGTGCTGGGGGGGGGGGGGGGTCAGCAACACTCCATTTCCAAGTCGGAGATGGAGCGGTGCGTGGGCAGGGCTTCAAAATGGGGTCGGCAACGGAGAAACAGGAGGCGTGGTCAGAGCGGTTGCATGACATCACATGCAGCAGCTGCGATCACAAAAATGGTGGCGGCTTCCTGCGCACACATACAGTCTGCACCAACAGGAGGCTAACCCATTTTTTATGATCACGCTGAACTGCACTGCGACTGCAATTTCAGCGTGGTCAAGAAGGGAGGCGGCATGCTGGGTGGCCCCAGCATGCGAACCAAAGGATTGCAAATTCTGTTACTTAGCAGAATTTGCAATCCTTACTGAATTAGGCCCATTGATTACAAAATTTATTTGTAAATATTTGAAGTTTTTCTTCAGGGACTAACACAAAAGATGCTTGGGGCTACTAACACATGGGTAAGCCACGTAAAGCTTCCCATGGGTCAGTGGCATCACAACGGGGTTGCGGCCCACACCCGAGTGTCACCCGCCAAGGGGGGTGACACCAAAGTGCCGGCTCCTCTTCAGTGACAGAATATGGGTGTTTTACTGTGACATTACGTGCAACACCCAGTTTCTGTCACTGTGCAGGAGCCAGCACCACTCACACACTAGTCCCCGGGTGCAGCACTCAACCCCCGGGATACCCGGAGAAACAAAATGGAGATTCAGGCCAACAGGCCACACCCCTACCTATGAGACCATGCCTCCATTTTACCATTGCGCTGCTTATCTGCGCGCACTGCATTACAATCTCCCTCGCTGCCTTTCTGGGTGTCACCAATGATAGTGACACCTTTGCCATGCTTGTAGCAGCTGGTCCTAAGATCTACGCCTCCAGCCCTGAGTGTTTGCCCTTGTGACTTGTTGATCATCATAGCGAAGCAGATTCTTACAAAAAACTGCAGGGGCTTAGATTGAAAAGAAAAACATTGACGAACCCATCATTTCAGCAACAGGGTCTGCCACACGGCTGACTGAAATGACTGGTTGGTTTGGACCCCCACCAAAAAAGAAGCAATCAATCTCTCCTTGCACAAACTGGCTCTACAGAGGCAAGATGTTCACCTCATCATCCTCCGATTCCTCACCCCTTTCACTGTGTACATCGCCCTCCTCACAGATTATTAATTCGTCCCCACTGGAATCCACCATCTCAGATCCCTGTGTACTTTCTGGAGGCAATTGCTGGTGAATGTCTCCACGGAGGAATTGATTATAATTCATTTTGATGATCATCATCTTCTCCACATTTTCTGGAAGTAACCTCGTACGCCGATTGCTGACAAGGTGAGCGGCTGCACTAAACACTCTTTTGGAGTACACACTGGAGGGAGGGCAACTTAGGTAGAATAAAGCCAGTTTGTGCAAGGGCCTCCAAATTGCCTCTTTTTCCTGCCAGTATACATACGGACTGTCTGACGTGCCTACCTGGATGCGGTCACTCATATAATCCTCCACCATTCTTTCAAAGGTGACAGAATCATATGCAGTGACAGTAGACGACATGTCAGTAATCGTTGCCAGGTCCTTCAGTCCGGACCAGATGTCAGCACTCACTCCAGACTGCCCTGCATCACCGCCAGCGGGTGGGCTCGGAATTCTTAGCCTTTTCCTCGCACCCCCAGTTGCGGGAGAATGTGAAGGAGGAGCTGTTGACGGGTCACGTTCCGCTTGACTTGACAATTTTCTCACCAGCAGGTCTTTGAACCTCTGCAGACTTGTGTCTGCAGGAAAGAGAGATACAATGTAGGTTTTAAATCTAGGATCGAGCACGGTGGCCAAAATTTATTGCTCTGATTTCAACAGATTGAATCCTGGTTAAGCGAATTAAGGGCTCCATCCACAAGTCCCACATGCCTAGCGGAATCGCTCTGTTTTAGCTCCTCCTTCAATGTCTCCAGCTTCTTCTGCAAAAGCCTGATGAGGGGAATGACCTGACTCAGGCTGGCAGTGTCTGAACTGACTTCACGTGTGGCAAGTTCAAAGGATTGCAGAACCTTGCACAACGTTGAAATCATTCTCCACTGCGCTTGAGTCAGGTGCATTCCCCCTCCTTTGCCTATATCGTGGGTAGATGTATAGGCTTGAATGGCCTTTTGCTGCTCCTCCATCCTCTGAAGCATATAGAGGGTTGAATTCCACCTCGTTACCACCTCTTGCTTCAGAGGATGGCAGGGCAGGTTCAGGAATGTTTGGTGGTGCTCCAGTCTTCGGCACGCGGTGGCTGAATGCAGAAAGTGGCCCGCAATTCTTCGGGCCACCGACAGCATCTCTTGCACGCCCCTGTCGTTTTTTAAATAATTCTGCACCACCAAATTCAATGTATGTGCAAAACATGGGACGTGCTGGAATTTGCCCAGATGTAATGCACGCACAATATTGGTGGCGTTGTCCGATGTCACAAATCCCCAGGAGAGTCAAATTGGGGTAAGCCATTCTGCGATGATGTTCCTCAGTTTCCGTAAGAGGTTGTCAGCTGTGTGCCTCTTATGGAAAGCGGTGATACAAAGCGTAGCCTGCCTAGGAACGAGTTGGCATTTGCGAGATGCTGCTACTGGTGCCGCCGCTGCTGTTCTTGCTGCGGGAGGCAATACATCTACCCAGTGGGCTGTCACAGTCATATAGTCCTGAGTCTGCCCTGCTCCACTTAACCACGGACATGTGGACTAGTGGACATTGGGTACAACTGCATTTTTTAGGACACTGGTGACTCTTTTTCTGAGGTCTGTGTACATTTTCGGTATCGCCTGCCTAGAGAAATGGAACCTAGATGGCATTTGGTACCGGGGACACAGTACCTCAATCAAGTCTCTAGTTGCCTCTGAATTAACGATGGATACCGGAACCACGTTTCTCACCACCCAGGCTGACAAGACCTGAGTTATCCGCTTTGCAGCAGGATGACTGCTGTGATATTTCATCTTCCTCGCAAAGGACTGTTGGACAGTCAATTGCCTACTGGAAGTAGTACAAGTGGTCTTCCGACTTCCCCTCTGGGATGACGATCGACTCCCAGCAGCAACAACAGCAGCGCCAGCAGCAGTAGGCGTTACACTCAAGGATGCATCGGAGGAATCCCAGGCAGGAGAGGACTCGTCAGACTTGCCAGTGACATGGCCTGCAGGACTATTGGCTCTCCTGTCTAAGGAGGAAATTGACACTGAGGGAGTTGGTGGTGTGGTTTGCAGGAGATTGGTTACAAGAGGAAGGGATTTAGTGGTCAGTGGACTGCTTCCGCTGTCATCCAAAGTTTTTGAACTTGTCACTGACTTATGATTAATGCGCTGCAGGTGACGTATAAGGGAGGATGTTCTGAGGTGGTTAACGTCCTTACCCCTACTTATTACAGCTTGACAAAGGCAACACACGGCTTGACACCTGTTGTCCGCATTTGTGTACAGGATGCATACCTTCATGTCCAAATTTATCCATCTCATCAGTCGTACGTCAGATTTGCGGTACAGGACTGTCATTGCCAATTTCAGACGTTGCTGTTTGGTCTCTCCACGGCCCAGAGAATTTTCACCAAGGTAATGGTGGAAATGATGGTTTTCCTGCGCAAGCAAGGTGTCACAATTATCCCGTACTTGAGCGATCTCATAAAAGCGAGATCAAGAGAGCAGTTGCTGAACAGCGTATCACTTTCACTGAAAGTGTTACAGCAACACGGCTGGATTTTCAATATCCCAAAGTCGCAGTTGGTTCCTACGACTCGTCTGTCTTTCTTGGGCATGATTCTGGACACAGACCAGAAGAGGGTTTATCTCCCGATAGAAAAGGCCCAGGAACTCATGACTCTTGTCAGGAACCTATTGAAACCAAAACTTGTGTCAGTGCATCACTGCACTCGAGTCCTGGGAAAGATGGTGGCATCATACAAAGCCATTCCATTCGGCAGGTTCCATGCGAATACTTTCCAATGGGACCTACTGGACAAGTGGTCTGGGTCACATTTACAGATGCATTGGTTGATCACCCTGTCCCCCAGGGTCAGGGTATCACTCCTGTGGTGGCTGCAGAGTGCTCACCTTCTCGAGTGACGCAGATTCGGCATTCAGTACTGGATCCTGGTGACCACAGATGCAAGCCTCCAAGGTTGGGGAGCAGTCACACAGGGAAGAAATTTCCAAGGGCTTTGGTCAAGTCAAGAGACTTGTCTTCACATCAACATCCTGAAACTAGGGGCCATATACAATGCCCTACGTCAAGCGGAGACCTTACTTTACGACCAACCGGTTCTGATCCAGTCAGACAACGTCACCGCAGTGGCTCATGTAAACCGTCAAGGCGGCACAAGGAGCAGAGTGGCGATGGCACAAGCTACCTTTGCATTTTTCTCCCAAACGAAGGACACTAGAATGAAAATGTTAAAGCCTCCTGTTAGTGCTTCATCTACACGGTATAGCCCTGAATTTTCCAATGCGTAGCTCTTTGCAAAAGAGAGATATTGGCAAGGAAAAGCTGTCTTGTACCTTTGCATTTTTCTCCCAAACGAAGGACACTAGAAAGAAAATTTTAAAGCCTCCTGTTAGGCCATCATCTACACGGCATAGCCCTGAATTTTCCAATGCGTAGCTCTTTGCAAAAGAGAGATATTGGCAAGGAAAAGCTGTCTTGTACCTTTGCATTTTTCTCCCAAACGAAGGAAACTAGAATGAAAATTTTAAAGCCCCCTGTTAGTGCTTCATCTACACGGCATAGCCCTGAATTTTCCAATGTGCAGCTCTTTGCAAAAGAGAGATATTGGCAAGGAAAAGCTGTCTTTCAACTCTTCCACAACTGAAAAACAGATAGTGTTCCCAAGCCTTCCATCCTGTAATATCTTCAGTCTCTCGTCAATGAAGAAAACAATCCCTCCAGCAGACTCTTCAACCACGATACAAGATCACAGCCAAAAGGGCGAGAAGCAACTACACTTGCGTTTAACCAAAATGGCAGTGCACCAAAACATAAGCTGACACAATCATGGAGAATGAGCCAGCATATATGCTCTTCTATCTATATTTTGCAAACCTGCTCTTGTCCCCTCCAGCTGCTCCATGTAGATTTGACGCCTGGCAAGGTGCATAACCCACTGACAAGCAGGCACACTCCTGCATGAGTTTTCACTCTCACTAGCAGGATGATACACATTCATTTGCATGTGCTCCACCTCTGACACACCGCCCACCCAACCACCCAGTCACCAGAGCCACCCACAAGCCAACTGGCTCCGTGATTTAATTTGCACAGTGCAGTCATCCAGGCAGCATGTCCTTCTCAATGGAATAATCTCTGGTTCCATGGAATCTTCCGCATTGGAATGCTGCGGAACAAAAAGGATTTAAACATTCAGCTTGCTAGCATTCAATGTACCTGCGGCTTGGCTCTAGCATATGGGTCTTCATCCTGTGGCCCTCCAGCTGCTGTGAAACTACACATCCCAGCATGCCCTGCCACAGTTTTGCTATTAAGGTATGCTAAAACTGAGGCAGGGCATGCTGGTATATGTAGTTCCACAGCAGCTGGAGGGTCGCAGGTTGAAGACCCATATTCTAGCATGCCTGTTCTATGATGCATGTTCCGTGATGTCACAATCAGCTTGGAATGGGGTGTCTAGCATGCATTTGCTGACAGCCACTTGAGGGAGACACACATCAGGAGATGCAGCATATCGGAGGTCTTCGATGCCTTTCCAGCAAATGCACACCACCAGCTGCTGGTCTGGACACAAAACAATACCCACAATTGAAGGCTCAAAATGCCCAACTACAGGATTAATGTAAGTAGTGAATTTTGGAATGAATTTAGAAGTAGGAAATTAAGTTAGTTCACAAGTACATTCAAATTCCGATCTAAAGTCTAGGTAGGCCTCACGTCCTGGCAGCCCCCAGCATTTAAAAATGCCTTGATTAGAGGTAGGGAATTAAATGTAGATAAGAAGTAGACACAAAATAACACTCCACAGAGCAATTATCAGGTGTCTTTATCAATTGTTGCATTTAAAAAATCAAGCAATTAGGGAACACAATGTTGCGACAATGTAACCCTATTTGCAAAATAGTACTAAATAAGTTTGTCGATGTAAGACATTTGCAAAGGCGCAAACAAAACACGCTGGAAAATGCAACTGAATCTGTTTTTGGAGGTTAGAATAGATGCAGGATCAAGTAGCTCAATGGGTAGGGTGTTTGATTAGAATTCAACAGGTTATAGATTTGAATCCTGGGTATGATAGTTTGAGGTGTTATTTAATAAAGTATGTTTATATATTAGTCACACATGGCTTACTTGTACAAATGGCATGTCACCAGTTAGTGCTGACTGCTGATATGCCATTTGCACAAACACGCCATGTGTGACTGTATATGCATTTAAGGAGGGCACCCCGGCAATACCACAAACCATTGAGTGTCAAGTATACTAGATATATCTTCATATCTCATGTGCTTTCTCTGAGACCAATCTTGTTATGCCCCTTCCCCACAAGGCATGCGCCTTTTGTCCATATTGCAAAAATGGGGAGGGGAGGGGGGGGGGGCATATAATTCTCTGTCACAGGGCACCAAAAAGTCTAGTTATGGCTCTGGTATGCATTATGTAATCTGGCAGACCATATCTCCAACACTGGCTGGTTGGAATAGAAATCCGGTTATCTATGTGAGCAAATGACCATCAACGATTTACTCTCAAACACTAGAAAATGGACAAACATGGTCCCCTAAACAAATTGGTTAAATTTTGGGTTTAACCAATTTGTGTAATGACCATTTTTGACCACTTTTCTAGTGTTTGGGAGCAAATGGTTAATTGACATTTGCTACTATACATTACCAGATTTTCATTCCATCCATCCAGACTGGATAGATAGCCTGACAGATAATTGTGTAGTGTACGCCCAGGATAACTGTCAGTTGTGCTTTCTTTTATGACGGCACATAAATGGGTGGGCAGATCCAGAGCAAGCACTGCCCACTCATGCATAGTTGTCAACTGATGTGAAGTTCCAGGGGGCAATCTCAGTTATAAAGAAAAGTATCTGGAAATTGTCCCTAGTTTAAAAAAAAAATAAAAAAAAAATTGATCAACTCCATTTATTTAGTATGATATCCCAGCAGTCAGAACAACATACTTTATTAAATAACACATCTCAAACTACCATACCCAGGATTCAAACCTATAACCTGTTGAATTCTAATCAAACACCCTACCTATTGAGCTATTTGATCCTGCATAAAAATTGTGAACATTATATGAAGCTATTGGTACTTTGCAAAAAAAAAAGTATCAGCATTACAACGCAGCAGATCCATGCAGTTTGCAGCCACACACTACATGTATCTGCTCAGCAACAATGCTGATTATTTCTTCACAAAGTACAAGGTGAGCTCCAAACAGAATTCTCTAGCTTAGAATTATACCTTTCTATGCCAAACCTAAAAGTCGGGCCCCCCACCCTGGGATCCCCCAGAGGGAGGCCTGCACCGTCATGCGGCAGGCTTGTCCGTTTTGGAAGCAGGCTGATGGGCAGCCCAGGCTTGCTTCAGTCTGGGCTTGGCAGGTCTGGAAGCATGAGCTTGCTTTGGGTATGCCTGACCTTGGGTACGCTTTACCTGAGGGATGAAAGGGCCAAGGGAAAGTACTTTTAGCCTTCTGCGTGGTAGGAGTCATACGAGGTAGGCAAGCTGTTTTAGCAGTAGCCAGATCAGCTACAATCTTATTGAGGTCTTCTCCAAAGAGAGTGTCTCCCTTGAAAGGAAGCACCTCCAGGGTTTTCTTGGAATCCATATCCACCGACCAGGATCTCAACCAGCTGTATAAAGTATTACCTTGGAACTGGCTCTCCACTCCCCA
>NW_026969837.1:0-24882 GCF_028390025.1 Pseudophryne corroboree
CTGCGGTCGATCCCTCTGGAGCTAATGGTGTCCAGTAGCCTAAGAAGCCCAAACTACCACCTGTTAGGTAGGTTCGCTTCTTCTCCCCTTAGTCCCTCGCTGCAGTGAGTCTGTTGCCAGCAGATCTCACTGAAAATAAAAAACCTAAATATACTTTCTTTCTAGGTGCTCAGGAGAGCCCCTAGTGTGCATCCAGCTCGGCCAGGCACAAGAATCTAACTGAGGTCTGGAGGAGGGTCTTAGTGGGAGGAGCCAGTGCACACCAGTAGTCTAAAAGCTTTCTTTATAGTTGTGCCCAGTCTCCTGCGGAGCCGCTAATCCCCATGGTCCTTACGGAGTCCCCAGCATCCACTTAGGACGTTAGAGAAATATATATATATATATATATATATATATACACACACACACACATCATACACTGTTGCATGGAAGTAAGAGAATGTCTAGTATACTGTAGCAGCACTTTCCATTTGCCCTTACGGTACAGTATCTCAGGTGAGCTAAGTACAACAGGCACCCTTATCTTGTGTCCAGAGCCGTGCTGAGGAGAAGAGCGTATTCAGCAGCTGCTGCGCTGTAAGGAGCTACTGTATGTGCTGCAGAAACCGGACCCCCGTGGCTATGCCACTGCTGCGACCCCTGACTGAAGTCCGAGGGCAGCGTGGCAGCAGCATTGATCGGCCCGACAGGTGGGAGTTTCTGAGACATGCGCCAGTGACATTGCGCACAGGGGGGGTTTCTAGGTACTGCGTGCGCGGATGGGCTGGCCGGGAGTCTGGGACCATCAGGGAGTAGGAGGGGCTAAGTATTATGCACAGTGCTCCTGCGGGCGGCTACATTCACTGCACGGAGAGGAGGATGTAATGTGCGGTCTTTCACTTGACCGCACATCAACCCTCTGCTCCGTGCAGTGAATGTAGCCACCCGCAGGAGCAGTGTGCATAGATGATCGTCGCCTCTGTAAGTTTGGAGGGGCGAGCTGCCCCCTTGCCCCCCCCCCCCCCCCCCCCCCTTCCCCCCAGTGCCGACGCCCCTGATTATCAGTAAACTCTGCATGCACCTAAGTTGCACTGCAAAAGCGCCAAGGTACCTAAAGGATGCCGATACATCGCAAAGTGAATGACATTCAGGGACTGGTAGCAAAATCTCAGTTGTGCCACGCCCATTTTCAGGGCGTGTCTTAAAAAAAACAGGCGCCTGTATCATTTGCATATTTTCCACATCTACTGCATACAGGATTGCCGCTGCTAATGCATTACTACACAAGTGTGAATCAGGCCCTTAGTTCCAGAACACATGCAGGGACAGAACATACACTATATGCTCCGCCAACCGGTGTACATTCAACTCTGCACCAGCCCCAATGTGAGAAAGACAATACAATCTGGACTATTTCTGAACACAATAGCAACATTGCATTATGGGCAGTAAAGCTTGTTTATACAGTTGGCACTCAAATGACACTTTTAATCAGTGGCGTAACTAGAAATTTTTCTCCCCCAAGCCAAAAAATTCTTCGGCGCCCCCCCCTTCATGCTCCATAACTGGGAGCAAGAAAGGGCTAAATATGCGCGCGCCAAAAAAGGGGTGTGGTTTCGTTGGAATGGGCGTGGTTTCGCATAAAGGGGCGTGGTATTGCAGGAAAAGACTACCTTATACCCCAGTTTTGCAACCTGCACGCCCATACGTTGGCCACCACAGGAAAGAAAAATAATCCTGATTCATGCCCCTTACATTATTTGTCATTTTTCCTCCTTATAGTAATGCCCAGTATACATTATGCCACATACTGCAATGGCCCTTAGACATTATGCCGCACACAATAATGCACATGACACAATATGCACACACTGTAATGCCCCCGAAACATTATGCCACACAACGTAATGCCTGTGACACATTATGCCACACACCGTAATGCCTGTGACACATTATGACAGGAATCGCAATGCCCGTTATACATTATGCTACACACTGCAATGCCCCTGATACATTATAGCACATACAATGTCTGTGACACATTATGACACACACCGCAATGTCCGTGATACATTATGCCACACACTGCAATGACCCTGAGACATTATACCACATATCACAATGCCCGCGATATAGTATACCATACACCGTAATGCCTGTGACACATTATGACACACACCGCAATGTCCGTGATACGTTATGCCACACACCGTAATGCCCATTACACATTAAGTCCTACAGTAAGGCTTCTAATTACTTTTCAATTACCTGCTCGTTGTCAGGGGTTTCATGCACTGGGTGTCATGCTCGTTGCCAGGGGTTTCATGCTCTTGGTTCCATGCACGGTGCCAGGGGTTTTCATGCTCAGGGTGTCATGCCCGTTGCCAGGGGTTTCATGCACTGGGTGTCATGCTCGTTGCCAGGTGTTTCATGCACTGGGTGTCATGCTCGTTGCCAGGTGTTTCATGCACTGGGTGTCATGCTCGTTGCTAGGAGGTAGTCCTTGTTGCTAGGGCTGTGCTCCCAGTGCCACATATGTCCCCAGTGCCAGATATTCCCCCACGGTGCCAGGTACTCACATGCCCCAGTGCCAAATATAGCCCCCCCCATGTGCCAGGTACACATATACCCCCCCAGTGCCACATATGCCCCCAGTGCCAGATATTCCCCCCCAGTGCCACATATGCCCCCAGTGCCAGATATGCCCCCAGTGCCATATATTCCCCCCAGTGCCATATATGCCCCCAGTGCCAGATATTCCCCCCCAGTGCCATATATGCCCCCAGTGCCATATATGCCCCCAGTGCCAGATATTCCCCCCGTGCCATATATGCCCCCAGTGCCAGATATTCCCCCCCAGTGCCATATATGCCCCCAGTGCCAGATATTCCCCCCCAGTGCCACATATGCCCCCCAGTGCCACATATGCCCACAGTGCCATATATTCCCCCCAGTGCCAAATATGCCCCCAGTGCCACATATGCCCCCAGTGCCAGATGTCCCCCCCAGTGCCATATATGCCCCCAGTGCCAGATATTCCCCCCCAGTGCCATATATGCCCCAGTGCCAGATATTCCCCCCAGTGCCATATATGCCCCAGTGCCAGACATTCCCCCCAGTGCCAGATATTCCCCCCCAGTGCCATATATGCCCCCAGTGCCAGATATTCCCCCCCAGTGCCATATATGCCCCAGTGCCAGATATTCCCCCCAGTGCCATATATGCCCCAGTGCCAGATATTCCCCCCCAGTGCCAGATATCCCCCCCCCCCGCTTTTTGGAGGGACACAGAGGGCACAGCTCACCTCTCCTGTGTCCCTCCTGCTGCATCATCTCCGGCGGCCGCGGGTTCTAATCGGGGGAAGTGCCGGTTCGTGAGCCAATTAGAGCTCACGGACGGCACTTTCCCCTATTAGACCCGCGGCCGCCGGAGATGATGCAGCAGGAGGGACACAGGGAGACGCGCTGTGCCCTCTGTGTCCCTCCAAAAAGCGGCGGAGGGAAGGAGACTGCAGACTGACATGCGAACGCTCGTCCGCATGTCAGTCTGCTGTAAATCAGTGGCGCCCCCGCAGCCCCTCGCCCCCAAGCCACCGCGAGGGCTGCGGGGGCAGTAGTTACGCCACTGCTTTTAATCTGGAAGATGCAATAGAGAAGGTAACACATACAAAAAACCCATCACTCCTGTATTTCAAAAATCTCTGCATCCATCATTATTAATTAGGATTTAGTTTTTTCTTTGCATTATAATAATTAAAAAAAATGTTCTCTTAATTCTTCCATGGAAATAAAGCATAACACTAGTACAGTAGCTTGGGTTATATTTTATTATAAATCTTGCCATCTTATGAATTAGAGAAGAAACTAAATGTTTACTGGCTACTGGGAAATTGCAGGACATATCTATGGGTTGTGTCACAAAGCTAGCATAAATTCAAAAGTGAATAAATGAATGTAGACTTCGGTGGTTAATCACTCAAATCTAGGAACCAACAGGATTGTCCGAGGACTCAGGGTTGATGTCCATCCAATGACCTCATGAGAAATCATACACAATTTTTAGGACTCTGCGGTCATTTTTTAGGTACCTTGCTATGGGGTTGAGTACGGGATATCGACAGTCGGGATGCCAGCAGTTGGACTACCAACACAGGCATCCTGACTGCCTACAATCCCAACAGGAGCACTCAACTAAACTAACACAGACTCTCTCCTCCCACAGCCTAGCCCTAATCCTCCTACCACCCCAGCAGCCTAACTCTAACCCACCCCCCACTTTCCCCCCATCCCCTGCAGACTAACACTTCCACCAAAGCCTTCCCCTAACCCTCCCCGGCATACTTCTGTTTGGGATTCCGGCATCAGCATTCTGACAGCTGTCGCAATTCCAGCACCGTTAATCTGACTGCTGGGATCCCATACGTCGAGATGCCAACAGCGGGGGTCATTCCGAGTTGATCGCTCGCTAGCAGTTTTTAGCAGCCGTGTAAACGCGTAGTCATCGTCCATGGGAAAGTATATTTTCTCTTTGCAGGAGTGCGAACTCCTGTGCAGCAGAGCGCCTGCAAACACATTTTGTGCCCTGTAGTTACTTATCCTGTGCGTTGTTTGCTGCGACAAGCGTCACGGTAATGACGTCAGATACCCGCCCAGCAAACACCCGGCCACGCCTGTGTTTTTCCAAACACTCCCAGAAAACGGTCAGTTGCCACCCAGAAACGCCCTCTTCCTGTCAATCTCCTTGCGATCGGCTGTGCATTTGGAATCATCGCTAGAACCAGTGCAAAACCACAAAGGACTTTGTACCCGTACGACGCACGTGCGCAATGCGGTGCGCATGCGCATATTAGCCACTTTTTTCACTGATCGCTACGCAGCGAACAACGGCAGCTAGCGATCAACTCGGAATGACCCCCAACATCTCTTGCTATAGCGGGAGTACAGTACAGGTTAAAGAGTGCAACAGCAAGCTAGAGATGAGTAAATTTGAGGCAAAATGTCATGTGAATCAAGTTTCATGACAGAACAGGCTGTATAGCAGAGGTGCAAAGAACTGGTGTTATATCATTTCTAGCAGAGGTGCAAAGTTTCTGCTTTTTGCAACATTGTTCCATTAAATGTGATTTTAAATTGTTTTCATATTGCTTAATTTGAATAAAACAGCAACAGTCAATTTATGTTGCTTTGTAGGGTGTTGTTGGGAAAGAACTGAGAACACTTAAGAATAAAGATCACTGGTAAAACATGTTCAATTATTGCAGCCAAGGAAACCCAACATTTTGTAAACCAGGCTCAATGATTTCATAATATTTGTTATTGTGCATCTACCTACAGCAATGTCTGGCTTGCAAGATTTTCCGTAAAATTTGGAATAAAACAGATCAAGCCCCTTTTCCACCTATAACATGCCCCAGTGTCTTCCATTTTGCTGTGATCACACCTCCAAATAGTAACGTTATGCCCATTTTGATAATATTCCTGTTAGCTCTGAAACATACAGTACAAGATTGAATTTCAGTACTTAGGATTGTTCATTATGATTCAGTGCAATCTAACTGTGCAATCTAACTACTGTATGTAAAACTGTGACGTCACACGCAGCTGCTGCGACCTGGGCAGCAACGAGTAGCTCCCAGCCAGCGCGCAGGAGCTGCGCTGGTAGGTAGCTGCTCCTACAGTACAAATGCATCGCCACTGTGTGATGCTTTTGTACTGGTGCGAGGGGGCAGGGACTGACATGCGGGGCGGACTAGCCCTGTGCTGGGCGTCCCCCCACATGTCAGGGAAGCTGATCGTAGATGTGCTAAATTTAGCCAATCTACGATCAGGTCTGAATCACCCCCTTGGTCCGTAGATTTACAGAAAAATATCAGCATTGTAATTGGTTGCTTTGTATCGGGAATATGTGGCAAAACATCCACCTGCCATTTACAATGCATCACCACTGTGCTCTGGAAAATGTGACAGTTGGTGAACTCTCCCTGTGAACCTGCTGGGAGGTCTGAACATTTTGACAGTTATTAGCAGCCACACACTAAGCAGGGAACATTTTAAAATTCAACTCCTAAGAGGTTGAAAAGGGGTAAAATGTTACGCTCAGCAAACCTTTTTCCTGTTGAAACTGCACAACAGTTAGTAAATGATTATTGCAAGCAAGTATTTCTGAGGTTTAGAGATGAATATGATGTAAAGTATCCAAAAGCTGAGTGCTAGTTAATGGACACCTATGGTATGCTGTAGCAGATAAATACTAGTGGAAAACAAGACTGGAAGCAGTCCACTATGTAGATACTACTGTTTAATTTAGGATCAGGGCTGGTTGTAAATATACTATAGAGATAGTTAATAA
Source organism: Pseudophryne corroboree (assembly GCF_028390025.1). NCBI lineage: Eukaryota > Metazoa > Chordata > Amphibia > Anura > Myobatrachidae > Pseudophryne > Pseudophryne corroboree. The sequence continues at coordinate 6,328 of NW_026969837.1, forward strand.
TGAATCTGGGTGGGCAGCAGATGGATATGAGTTTTAGATCAGAGGCCGGTGTTAGACAAACCAAAACAATTAACAAAGCTGGGTCATGGCTGGTGGCAGACAGGTAGTAATTGTTAAACTAGGTTGGACCACAACTGACAGAAGACAGGCAGCTATGGTTAAACAATGCTCAGTTAGAGCTGGTGGCTGACACCTATGTAAATACTGTACTATAATCCTGGGCTACAGTAGATGATGCTGGATCAGGGTGTTCAGAACACAAGTGAGTATGCATTGCTGAATCAGGGCTGGTAGTAGTCAGACAGAAATGGTTAAGTAAAGCAGGGTCATGGCTGATGGTAGATGGACAATAACAGTTAAGCAGGTTTTGCTTATGGTTGACAACAGACAGGTAGCAACAGTTAAATAATGCTGGGTCAGGGCTGGCAGAAAACAAGCTTGTAATCCTGGAACAGAGCAAGGTCATGGGCAAGTGATGTCAGCTGAATCCAAAAGACATACCAAGGGGTCTATTCATGAAGCAGTGAAAAGTGTGGAGGAGTGAGCCAGTGGAGAAGTTGCCCATGGCAACCAATCATCATTGAAGTAACATTTATAATTTGCATATACTACAATTGTACAAAGCAGCTGACTGGCTGCCATGGACAACTTGTCCACAGGCTCACTTCTCCACTCTTTTCACTGCTTCATGAATAGACCCCCAAGTCAGCAGTGAGTAGCAGCAGACAGAACTGCAGGTTCAGCTACATACATGGCAGCAACTAGCAATGGCACATGCGTGAAGGCATGACTATTTAAACTGTCATGCACCAATTAGCAATGATCTGGAGCTCAACCCCTCTTTTCACATATGCAAGCAGAGCAGGCAGGGAGAGGACACGGTCCTGTGCCTTCATGACAACAAGCTTGACTAGTGGAAGAATGCAAGAGCAGAGCACCAAGCAGAAACCTGGTGGCCATTGCTACGCAATATCGGTGGGTGTTGCCAATTCCTAAGATTTTATAAAAATGTATAGTTACAGCAGAAAGGAAGGGGTACTGTAGTTTAGCTATGAGACTTCATCAAAAGTCTAATGCCATTTTCAATTTAGCATTTTCCTTTTCATTAAATGAAACACTTAATTTTTCCTCCGAAAAATACTGCTTGGGTTAGCCTTATTTATGGCTTAAATTTATTGTGGCAGTGAGAGAATATCAGAGCTTTACTTATTACATGACACTTTTATGTGTCTGATGCTTATTTAACACAACTTGGAGTACGCCAACCAAGAGTCTTGATGTAGACTTTTGTTCTAATTCCAGGATAGCAGGAAGATTTGTCATGCGTACCAGCAGCAGTTGGGCATGGCATTGAAGGAGTGTTTTTCAGTAGAGTAAGGTATTAGAAGTGATGTGAGCAGAGGTGTAACTAGGCAGTAGCGGATCTTGCCACGGGCAAGCAGGACTTTTGCCCATGGTGCCGCCTTCCGGAGGGCACCGGCGCCCTCCGCACCGTGGCAAGATCCGCTACTGTGCCCCCCGCCGCTGTGCCCCCCGCTGGTCCCCCGCAATGAAGGGAACCAGATGCTACGCGTCTAATTTCCCTTCGTGGAGGGGACCTTTGCTGTGCGGTGTGCGATGACGTCATCGCGCACCGCACAGCATTGTGGCACAGATGCTAGGGGTCATAATTGACCTCTAGTGTCTATGCTGATCCGAGGAGAGGAGCGGCGCCGGCGGCTGTCTGCAGCGGTCTGGATTCAGGAACGGGGATAGTAAGTATACTTTTTTTTTTAATTCTCTTCCAGCGGCGCTACAGGGGGCACAAATGGGGACGTAACTGACCACACCCCCATGTGAAGCCACGCCCCTATAGCTTTGCCCGGCGCGCAACAAGTGCAAGAACCGGCCCTGTAACTAGGCACCATGGTGTCCGGAGCAAGGGTATTTTTCGGCGCCCCCTCCCCTGTACGGAATTGGGGGCATGTTACTTTTTGAAAGGTAAAAATATTGAAAAATCCTAAATTGGTGACAGGGCCGGTTCTAGACCTTGTGGAGCTCAGGGCGACAGTTTCCTTTGGGCATCCCCCATGTTTAAAACAGGGACAGTGCGCGCCGAATGTGCACCTCCTCTGTTTCTCCTCCTGTTCTGCGGCTGTCTGTACGCAGCATAGCGGACAGAAGGAGGGGGTGGGCAGGCGGCAATGCGCCCTCTAACTTTTCAAGCACCCGGAGCTCGCGCTCCACCGGAGCCACCCTCGCTACACCCCTGGATGTGAGCTTTCCTCTACTCTCCCATTTTCTGCTTCAAAGTGCAATATAAATGTGCAAAATGCAATTCCTTTCGTGCATGGAAATAGCTGTGGGCCCCATTACACAGAAAGGAACTCCCCTAAAAATGCACCATCTCCACCTCTTTGTCTTATAGCAGTAGTTATGCCCTGGAAAAGGTAATCTCACCTTTCTCTGCCATACAACAACTTGCTGCACCAAGGAGCTAGTACTTTTAAAGAAACACTAATTTTGCCTAACTCATCTCCAGTTCAAACTTCTCCTCCTCTGCAAATGATACCAACCTCCATTGTCATATCTGGTGGTTTTCTCAGGGCGTTCCTGGTTTTGTGAGTAGACATTTGTAACTTAGGTTGTCCACTTGTTTTCACATATCCTTTTGTTGGATGCAGGGGCATTGCTCTATGATGTTATAATGTAATGTCAATGCTTAAAGGAAGGAAATTGCCCATCCAACGTTAAAAACATTACATTAATCTGTGCAGGGTTACAGAGAGGCAGGGGAGGGGGGGGGGTGGGTGGGGGGGGGGGCGTTTATGCCTCCCACAGTTGCTACAAAGGGCCACTGAAGAGAAGTAGCCATGCCGTCTATAAGTGGAGCCCACCCTTTCTCAGAAATTAAGGGAATCTACTGCAAAATTCTAAATTAAGCCATTTTTAATAGGTAAATTGTTTCACATTATTCTTATTCAAACACTTATCTAGTGCGACTAACAGTATAGTAAAAAGTGTAGAATGTTTTTGGTTTTGGTTACCATTGATGTTTTGAAATCAATGGACATTGCTTTTGCAATCGATGGTGGCAGTGCGATGGTTTTCTGGAAGTACCATGAACAGCATCTGGCAGTGATTACATTAGACCTGGGAGTAAATTTACTAAGATGGGAGTTCTATTTAAGATGGGATGTTGCCCATAACAACCAATCAGATTCCAGGTATTATCTTCTAGAAGGTGCTAGATAAATGAGAATAAGAATCTGATTGGTTGCTATTAGCAACATCCCATCTTAAATAGAACTCCCATCTTAGTAAATTTACCCCCTGGAGTGCTGCACCACTGTTATTGCTCTAGCTGTAACTGGGAAGGTGGCATTGTCATTGGCTATTGAACCTGATGTTTGTAGGGGATGATCCCTAACATACAGTATTAGACCAGCTTTGGAATGAGCTATGGAGGATCATGGGAGATGTAGGTCCTAGTGAGGCACTTTTCTGTGTTGCCTTGAATACACAGAACCGTATCGTCCTAGCAAGATGGCTGGGAAAGATGTTAGGCATGTGGGGATGTACAACAGTTCAAACCATCTTTATTTTTCCAATGATGTCTGCCTACAATTGATGGCAAGTAACAACCATACTACAGACTCATCATCTCAGAGAGTTGTGTACTGGGAGCTCCTAATAACATAAAAGAGACACTCAGCACATGATTGATCTTTGATATCGCTTCCTGAACTATGCCACCTCTCCCATGTGATGTCATTGTCCTGCAGTACCCAAAGTTCCTGCATGACAGAGAAGATACACAATAATTTTAGCACCCAGAGAGGTTGGGTCTGGGCAACAGGAATCCCCCCTATGAGCAGCCCTTCAATTACACCATATTTTACATTCAGAATTCTGCTTTGCATGGGAAAGCCTTCTTCAGAAAGCCACAGCTATCGTCACCACTGTCAATATTTGTCTACGGTAGCCTTTAATAAACCAGAAGGACTTTTCTCCAGTTAATAAATATATGTATATCCTATATTTCCTTTTCTAAATTTTCTGGGGTGTTTGTGCCCCTGCTCATCTGCTTTTAAATGTCATTATTTATTTATCTATTTAAGGGGATGCTAGCATACCTGATACCATTTAAAGGAAAGTACTTGTGATGGTACCTCTATTGAACAACTGCACATAACTACTTATGTATGCTGTTTTGGATCTGATTATCACTCAATGTTATTTCTGATATTACCTCTCTAAATATGTATTAATCATTGAGGCTTGTGCTACAAGGATAGGCTTAGGGTTCTCTTGTACTTGTCATACAAATCTAGAAGCCAACTTGTCATTTTAAGGAGTCAAGGAAGATGGTGACTCATTGAAAGCTAGCATAGTTACCAGAAGACGTTAAGCAGTAGCAATGTACTTTTGACTTCTGAAAGTTACACAGGCTTTCTTTAGCATTCCTGATAAAGGCACAATGCTGCTGCATTATATTTTTTATGCTCTAAAGTTATAGGTCTGGTTTCAAGTATGTAGATACTACACAGCAGAACTTGGAGATGAAAGTCTCTAGCTCTTGGGTAGAGCTGATGCAGCTGTACCACCAAAAAATGAATGGAATACATCTAATCAGTTACAATGGATGCTTGACCCCAATGGCTTATGTTTGGGCAATAGTATAAATTCAACTTCCAACAATTGGATAAGTAACATTAACAGTGAGGAGTTCATTACATAGCGAAGGTCTATTGCTTGCCAGTATGTACGTGAAACCAGACGCCACTGCTCCACATGAACACTTCTACAAGTTACTTGTGTCCAGGAAAATAATATAATTGCCAGTGTTATGCTAGCAACAATTATGACACTGCTTTATGAAGTCACACCTCTGGCAGTCTCTACAAGTATGTGCTGATGGTCATATTTTAAGCACATTCCATTTTTTTTCTTATGGTGCAAGTACGTAGTGGATAGGGCTATAAACAACCTTTAGTCAATCAACTGCATTTTGTTATTCATAGGCTCTAGACTAACCTGTAGATGAGGGTCAGTTTTATCCAACAGAGGTCATTGTCAGAGAATACACCACTTAGGTGTATATGTAATAGGCTGAGAGTTCTGTGAAGCAGCACAATTTTCGGAAATGAAAGCATTAGCATTAAAGCGGTAATAATTCACATTATTGCCACTTTAAATCAACAGCCAAAATCACTGAAATCAAACTTTTTTACAGAACTTGCCACCTTTTACATATACTCCTTAGCATTAGAACTCTAAGTAAAATGTATAATCAACTGTGCAAATAAAATAGACTTTCCCATATGTACAGTAAATACAGACTTCCCCATATGCACAGTAGTAAAAAGATAGCTCCAAATTTCCAGGAATATAGATTTCCTTTTATTTTCAGTAATAAAGACTTCCCCATATGTCCAGTAATACAGATTGTCCCATATGTTTAATAATACAGACTGCCCCATACTGTATGTATAGCAATATAGACTGCTGCATATGTACTCTAAGACAGACTGCCTGGATGCCTAATAATATAGACTGCTTTATATGTATAGCAATACAGACTTTGTATTGCACACTTCTCCATATGTACAGTAATACAGACTGCCACAAACGCCTAGTAATACATATGGCATAGTCCCAATAATACAGACGTCCCCAAATGTACAGTATACAGACTTCTTAATGAAGACTGCCCCAAATGCCCAGTAGTACGGACTTGATGTTGAGCCCCAATGGAGGGTAGCTGTTGATGTTTTTAAAATAAGTAATAATAAAATGAACACAGGTATTGGGCCAGCCAATAAGTTTGGGACACCAAGCAATTTCCCTCTTTGCTCTCACCATAAGCCAGTTGCTCTATTCCAGGGGTGGCCAATCAGTCAGCAACAAAGAGCCAAGTAAAATCTTTGGGCATGCCAAAGAGCCGACACCATGTGCACGCCAAAAGCACCCATGCAAAAATGGGGTGTGGTCTTGTGCGCGCTAGGCCACGCCCACTATAAAATACATTGCAAAAGCCAGATCCAAAATAAAATACATAGAAATGGACAAATCCACATAAAAACATTTTAAAAGCCACATCCACATAAAATACATTAAAAAAGCCAGATCCAAATAAAATACATTTAAAAAGCAAGATTAACATAATACACTTGAGTTCCCCCATGTGTCACTCCAGCCCCCCATGCCACTGTAGTAGCCCTTCATGTGTCCAGTAGCCCCTGCTCCAAACCCGAGGTGGTCCATGCTGAGGTAGCTGTAGTCCCACTCTGCTTGCCAGTGGGTTCTCACATAGTATCCGGCTCCCTCAGTCCACTTAGTGACGCCGGCACTGCGTGCCCGGCTGGATTTTTTGCTGTCACCTGACCTCAAATGTCAGGAGCCACATCTGAATGAAGAAAGAGCAGCATGCGGCTCAAGAGCCACTGGTTGGCCACCGCTGCTCTATTCAATCAAAACATTCCAACACTTCTAAGACTTCAGATGCAGCAAACTGCACTGGACAGAAGAGCAAGACTTGCTGTATGTGTAAACCGGGTTGGGGTTTCCGGCGGTCACCTGACTACATTCCGTGTAAACCTTGCCTCTGTATGGACAAAGTTATCATTTTCAGCTTGTTTGTCACAATTGGAAGGCTTAGAAGTACATCATGTCAGTGGATATTACAGCAGTCTGTTAAAGGATCATTTTGTGTTTGGTATATCATAACAATGACATAAAAATCATGAAAAATATAATGAGAAAGGGCATCACAAAGAGACCAACTGGACAAACAATATTATATCGTTTTGTAAACGCACAAATGTGTGATCAAATCAACATCAAATCAACACAGTACGCATTGCCAGAGTAAGTAATGTCAGCCATGTACATGTCACAACATCTCTGTAGAGACGTTCAGTCATAAATATACCCAGTAAAATGCTGTAATGAAGATTTACTGTATGATTCAAAACAGTACACTTGATAACTGATGCAGTGCACGTTACTTGCTAACGAGGCGCATCTTCTTTAATGCATATCCCCAAGCGGGTAAAATATTCAAATCGGATATTAAGTAATCCTGGCACTGCACTTACTTAGTACATTGCCCCTGAAGTAAGGACAGGGAAAGCAGACAGAGTGAGCACAGACACGAAGAAGATATATATGCTGCTAACTCACTGTGATAGAGATGTCCTGCGTTAGGATGGTGCTAAAAGGGCTCCAGGTCCCATTTAATTATACAGAGATGAGCAGCCAGAGGCCCACTGCACATCATCTTGCTGGAAATGCTTCAAAGTCTTAACCAATCAATTCCTCCCAATGCATCTTAAAATAATATCATCATTTTCTGGCTGGTTGATATTTCCATCAATTTCACAGCCAGTCATTTTACCCAGAAGGTCCCTTATGTAGCACATTAACACAAATACTGCACTGTTCACTGCAATCTCCCGGTATCATAGGCTGCCTGGCGGGTATTTGGGTGTGTGAATCCAGACCATACTTACTGAGGGAGAAACCATTGCTCAATGCCACTGCATCTTCCCACAACATTTATTTGCATTAACCTGCCTGCACTGCTTTAAATCACTGCACAATAGCTCACTGTCACACAGCTGGAGTTATCCCCATAGATTAATTCTCTGCTGCTCTATTATGGTATCTGAATTTAGCTTCAGTGATTCTTCTTTATAGTCGTTTCACATTAAGGCAATCGCATTACATGCAGTGTTCGGTACATTCATTGATGGCTTTGATGTAAGGCTGACGTGCTGTATTAGGTTTGCACATTGATATCATATAGAGGGTCCTGCACTTTAGACTTCTAGTACTACATTAAGGTCATTGTTGTGCATTAACTCATTAACACTGCATTACTGTCACTGCATAAACTGATACTGGCACTGCTTCCATTCAGAAAAGGGAAGGTCAACTGAATCTGTTTCCAGGCAACAACAGCCAAGCCATGCATAGATGGTGGGTTCGGGGGTGATGTTTTACAGGGTAGTGGATTCTACAAGTTGCTATGGTTACATGATGATACCTGTAGATATTCCTCAGGGGCCTTTCCTGAGTCTGCCTTTTAAAACACAAAGTGATGCTTCCAGGTATTATTCATTTCTTTAACAGTTATATAAGAAAGGACCCTGCTATACATTATGGAGTTGATGCAGAATTGCGAGCAAAGAAAAAAAAAAAGAACAAACTGTATTTGCAAAAGCATGCTGAACTGCAAGTGGGGCTGATTTAAAATGTCAACAAAATTTAGATTTTGGGATGGTCCCAGCTCAGCTGTAAATATAAAGCAGTCCAATATTTGTGGGCTACACACAAAACCAGCCAGTATTTACCCTGCAAAAAAAAATAACGTTTTGCAATATCTGCTTGTTAGCAGAAACCGCGGAAGCCTCCTGCCTGCGCAGCTTAGCTGCGGCTGAAGGAGACTCACTGCCATCTTCCTGATCGCAGTGGCTGCGTGTGAAGTCACGCAGCCGCCGTGATCGAGCCCCTGACACGCCCCCATTTGGCCATCTCCGCCCACACAACGCTCCATCTCCTCCCTGGACACGGATCGTTGCCTGCCCACCCCCCGCCGCCTCCTGATTGACAGGCAGAGGCGATCGCATGTTCTGCGCCCCCCCACAGAAAATGTGGGTGCATGCGCAGGACGGGTGCTGCGCATGCGCCCGCATCTTTTTCTCAGAAATTGCGGCTGGATCGCTTATTGCAATCCAACCTGAATCACGCCCCAAATCTGTGATGCAATGAACTAAGAAAACTAATTACATTACTCTAGAAAAAAATAAATTTTATGCTCATGAGATCATGAAACGGTATGCAGTCAAGATCCCGGTGGTCGGAATACCGACACCGGGATCCCGACATATTCTCTCTCTGTGGGTGTCCACGACACCCATAGAGGGAGAATAAATCACCGTGGCGAGCCCAGCGAGCCCGCAAGGGGCTGCGTTGCGCTCGCCCCCCTGTCGGGATTGTGCCGGTCGGGATCCCGGTGTTAGTATTCCGACCGCTGGGATTCCGTCCGGCAGTAATACGTACTGATCCCGATGAAACAATGTGCCCTACATAGCGTGGCTCGTTTTGAGATGTTTGTGGGGTTTTGTTTTGGGGGGTGGGGTGTGTGTGTGTGTGTGGGGGGGAAGGGGGTCTAATGAAAGCTATTTTTTTTAAACGTTCAAAGGTTTATCTATACACGCAAGAGAAAAAAGTAGATATTTGTTAGCATATTTCAGTATAGTTTGAGGCAATTAATGTAATTTGTAGGGATGTGCACTTAAAATTTTTCGGGTTTTGTGTTTTGGGTTCGGTTCCGCGACCGTGTTTTGGGTTCGAACGCGTTTTGGCAAAACCTCACCGAATTTTTTTTGTCGGATTCGGGTGTGTTTTGGATTCGGGTGTTTTTTTCAAAAAACCCTAAAAAACAGCTTAAATCATAGAATTGGGGGGTCATTTTGATCCCAAAGTATTATTAACCTCAAAAACCCTAATTTCCACTCATTTTCTGTCTATTCTGAACACCTCACACCTCACAATATTATTTTTAGTCCTAAAATTTGCACCGAGGTCGCTGGATAACTAAGCTAAGCGACCCAAGTGGCCGACACACACACCTGGCCCATCTAGGAGTGGCACTGCAGTGTCACGCAGGATGGCCCTTCCAAAAAACACTCCCCAAACAGCACATGACGCAAATAAAAAAAGAGGCGCAATGAGGTAGCTGTGTAACTAAGCTCAAAGACCCAAGTGGCCGACACAAACACCTGGCCCATCTAGGAGTGGCACTGCAGTGTCACGCAGGATGGCCCTTCCAAAAAACACTCCCCAAACAGCACATGACGCAAAGAAAAAAAGAGGCGCAATGAGGTAGCTGTGTGACTAAGCTCAACGACCCAAGTGGCCGACACAAACACCTGGCCCATCTAGGAGTGGCACTGCAGTGTCACGCAGGATGGCCCTTCCAAAAAACACTCCCCAAACAGCACATGACGCAAAGAAAAAAAGAGGCGCAATGAGGTAGCTGTGTGACTAAGCTCAGCGACCCAAGTGGCCGACACAAACACCTGGCCCATCTAGGAGTGGCACTGCAGTGTCACGCAGGCTGGCCCTTCAAAAAACTACTCCCCAAACAGCACATGACGCAAAGAAAAAAAGAGGCGCAATGAGGTAGCTGTGTGAGTAAGCTAAGCGACCCTAGTGGCCGACACAAACACCTGGCCCATCTAGGAGTGGCACTGCAGTGTCACGCAGGATGGCCCTTCAAAAAAATACTCCCCAAACAGCACATGACGCAAAGAAAAAAAGAGGCGCAATGAGGTAGCTGTGTGAGTAAGCTAAGCGACCCTAGTGGCCGACACAAACACCTGGCCCATCTAGGAGTGGCACTGCAGTGTCACGCAGGCTGGCTCTTCAAAAAACTACTCCCCAAACAGCACATGACGCAAAGAAAAAAAGAGGCGCAATGAGGTAGCTGTGTGAGTAAGCTAAGCGACCCTAGTGGCCGACACAAACACCTGGCCCATCTAGGAGTGGCACTGCAGTGTCACGCAGGCTGGCCCTTCAAAAAACTACTCCCCAAACAGCACATGACGCAAAGAAAAAAAGAGGCGCAATGAGGTAGCTGTGTGAGTAAGCTAAGCGACCCTAGTGGCCGACACAAACACCTGGCCCATCTAGGAGTGGCACTGCAGTGTCACGCAGGCTGGCCCTTCAAAAAACTACTCCCCAAACAGCACATGACGCAAAGAAAAAAAGAGGCGCAATGAGGTAGCTGTGTGAGTAAGCTAAGCGACCCTAGTGGCCGACACAAACACCTGGCCCATCTAGGAGTGGCACTGCAGTGTCACGCAGGCTGGCCCTTCAAAAAACTACTCCCCAAACAGCACATGACGCAAAGAAAAAAAGAGGCGCAATGAGGTAGCTGTGTGAGTAAGCTAAGCGACCCTAGTGGCCGACACAAACACCTGGCCCATCTAGGAGTGGCACTGCAGTGTCACGCAGGATGGCCCTTCAAAAAAATACTCCCCAAACAGCACATGACGCAAAGAAAAATTAAAGAAAAAAGAGGTGCAAGATGGAATTGTCCTTGGGCCCTCCCACCCACCCTTATGTTGTATAAACAGGACATGCACACTTTAACCAACCCATCATTTCAGTGACAGGGTCTGCCACACGACTGTGACTGAAATGACGGGTTGGTTTGGACCCCCACCAAAAAAGAAGCAATTAATCTCTCCTTGCACAAACTGGCTCTACAGAGGCAAGATGTCCACCTCATCATCATCCTCCGATATATCACCGTGTACATCCCCCTCCTCACAGATTATCAATTCGTCCCCACTGGAATCCACCATCTCAGCTCCCTGTGTACTTTGTGGAGGCAATTGCTGCTAGTCAATGTCTCCACGGAGGAATTGATTATAATTCATTTTAATGAACATCATCTTCTCCACATTTTCTGGAAGTAACCTCGTACGCCGATTGCTGACAAGGTGAGCGGCGGCACTAAACACTCTTTCGGAGTACACACTTGTGGGAGGGCAACTTAGGTAGAATAAAGCCAGTTTGTGCAAGGGCCTCCAAATTGCCTCTTTTTCCTGCCAGTATAAGTACGGACTGTCTGACGTGCCTACTTGGATGCGGTCACTCATATAATCCTCCACCATTCTTTCAATGGGGAGAGAATCATATGCAGTGCCAGTAGACGACATGTCCGTAATCGTTGGCAGGTCCTTCAGTCCGGACCAGATGTCAGCATCAGCAGTCGCTCCAGACTGCCCTGCATCACCGCCAGCGGGTGGGCTCGGAATTCTGAGCCTTTTCCTCGCACCCCCAGTTGCGGGAGAATGTGAAGGAGGAGATGTTGACAGGTCGCGTTCCGCTTGACTTGACAATTTTCTCACCAGCAGGTCTTTGAACCCCAGCAGACTTGTGTCTGCCGGAAAGAGAGATCCAAGGTAGGTTTTAAATCTAGGATCGAGCACGGTGGCCAAAATGTAGTGCTCTGATTTCAACAGATTGACCACCCGTGAATCCTTGTTAAGCGAATTAAGGGCTCCATCCACAAGTCCCACATGCCTAGCGGAATCGCTCTGTCTTAGCTCCTCCTTCAATGTCTCCAGCTTCTTCTGCAAAAGCCTGATGAGGGGAATGACCTGACTCAGGCTGGCAGTGTCTGAACTGACTTCACGTGTGGCAAGTTCAAAGGGCAGCAGAACCTTGCACAACGTTGAAATCATTCTCCACTGCGCTTGAGACAGGTTCATTCCACCTCCTATATCGTGCTCAATTGTATAGGCTTGAATGGCCTTTTGCTGCTCCTCCAACCTCTGAAGCATATAGAGGGTTGAATTCCACCTCGTTACCACTTCTTGCTTCAGATGATGGCAGGGCAGGTTCAGGCGTTTTTGGTGGTGCTCCAGTCTTCTGTACGTGGTGCCTGTACGCCGAAAGTGTCCCGCAATTCTTCTGGCCACCGACAGCATCTCTTGCACGCCCCTGTCGTTTTTTAAATAATTCTGCACCACCAAATTCAAGGTATGTGCAAAACATGGGACGTGCTGGAATTTGCCCAGATTTAATGCACACACAATATTGCTGTCGTTGTCCGATGCCACAAATCCACAGGAGAGTCCAATTGGGGTAAGCCATTCCGCGATGATCTTCCTCAGTTGCCGTAAGAGGTTTTCAGCTGTGTGCGTATTCTGGAAACCGGTGATACAAAGCGTAGCCTGCCTAGGAAAGAGTTGGCGTTTGCGAGATGCTGCTACTGGTGCCGCCGCTGCTGTTCTTGCGGCGGGAGTCCATACATCTACCCAGTGGGCTGTCACAGTCATATAGTCCTGACCCTGCCCTGCTCCACTTGTCCACATGTCCGTGGTTAAGTGGACATTGGGTACAGCTGCATTTTTTAGGACACTGGTGACTCTTTTTCTGAGGTCTGTGTACATTTTCGGTATCGCCTGCCTAGAGAAATGGAACCTAGATGGTATTTGGTACCGGGGACACAGTACCTCCAACAAGTCTCTAGTTGGCTCTGCAGTAATGATGGATACCGGAACCACGTTTCTCACCGCCCAGGATGCCAAGGCCTCAGTTATCCGCTTTGCAGCAGGATGACTGCTGTGATATTTCATCTTCCTCGCAAAGGACTGTTGGACAGTCAATTGCTTGGTGGAAGTAGTAAAAGTGGTCTTACGACTTCCCCTCTGGGATGACCATCGACTCCCAGCAGCAACAACAGCAGCGCCAGCAGCAGTAGGCGTTACACGCAAGGATGCATCGGAGGAATCCCAGGCAGGAGAGGACTCGTCAGAATTGCCAGTGACATGGCCTGCAGGACTATTGGCATTCCTGGGGAAGGAGGAAATTGACACTGAGGGAGTTGGTGGGGTGGTTTGCGTGAGCTTGGTTACAAGAGGAAGGGATTTACTGGTCAGTGGACTGCTTCCGCTGTTGCCCAAAGTTTTTGAACTTGTCACTGACTTATTATGAATGCGCTGCAGGTGACGTATAAGGGAGGATGTTCCGAGGTGGTTAACGTCCTTACCCCTACTTATTACAGCTTGACAAAGGCAACACACGGCTTGACAAATGTTGTCCGCATTTCTGTTGAAATACTTCCACACCGAAGAGCTGATTTTTTTGGTATTTTCACCAGGCATGTCAATGGCCATATTCCTCCCACGGACAACAGGTGTCTCCCCGGGTGCCTGACTTAAACAAACCACCTCACCATCAGAATCCTCCTTGTCAATTTCCTCCCCAGCGCCAGCAACACCCATATCCTCCTCATCCTGGTGTACTTCAACACTGACATCTTCAATCTGACTATCAGGAACTGGACTGCGGGTGCTCCTTCCAGCACTTGCAGGGGGCGTGCAAATGGTGGAAGGCGCATGCTCTTCACGTCCAGTGTTGGGAAGGTCAGGCATCGCAACCCACACAATTGGACTCTCCTTGTGGATTTGGGATTTCGAAGAACGCACAGTTCTTTGCTGTGCTTTTGCCAGCTTGAGTCTTTTCATTTTTCTAGCGAGAGGCTGAGTGCTTCCATCCTCATGTGTAGCTGAACCACTAGCCATGAACATAGGCCAGGGCCTCAGCCGTTCCTTGCCACTCCGTGTGGTAAATGGCATATTGGCAAGTTTACGCTTCTCCTCCGACAATTTTATTTTAGATTTTTGAGTCCTTTTTTTACTGATATTTGGTGTTTTGGATTTTACATGCTCTGTACTATGACATTGGGCATCGGCCTTGGCAGACGACGTTGATGGAATTTCATCGTCTCGGCCATGACTAGTGGCAGCAGCTTCAGCACGAGGTGGAAGTCGATCTTGATCTTTCCCTATTTTTGGAACCTCAACATTTTTGTTCTCCATATTTTAATAGGCACAACTAAAAGGCACCTCAGGTAAACAATGGAGATGGATGGATACTAGTATACTTATGGATGACGAGCGACTGCCAACACAGAGGTAGCTACAGCCGTGGACTACCGTACTGTGTCTGCTGCTAATATAGACTGGATGATAATGAGATAAAATTAAAATATATATATATATCACACTAGTACTGCAGCCGGACAGGTATATATTATGTAATGACGGACCTGCTGGACACTGTCTGTCAGCACTGCAGACTCCTAAAGTAAGCTACTAGTATCAAGAAGATAGAAAAAAAAAAAAAACACGGGTAGGTGGTATACAATTATGGATGGACGAGCGACTGCCGACACAGAGGTAGCTACAGCCGTGGACTACCGTACTGTGTCTGCTGCTAATATAGACTGGATGATAATGAGATAAAATTAAAATATATATATATATCACACTAGTACTGCAGCCGGACAGGTATATATTATGTAATGACGGACCTGCTGGACACTGTCTGTCAGCACTGCAGACTCCTAAAGTAAGCTACTAGTATCAAGAAGATAGAAAGAAAAAAAAACCACGGGTAGGTGGTATACAATTATGGATGGACGAGCGACTGCCGACACAGAGGTAGCTACAGCCGTGGACTACCGTACTGTGTCTGCTGCTAATATAGACTGGATGATAATGAGATAAAATTAAAATATATATATATATCACACTAGTACTGCAGCCGGACAGGTATATATTATGTAATGACGGACCTGCTGGACACTGTCTGTCAGCACTGCAGACTCCTAAAGTAAGCTACTAGTATCAAGAAGATAGAAAAAAAAAAAAAAAACACGGGTAGGTGGTATACAATTATGGATGGACGAGCGACTGCCGACACAGAGGTAGCTACAGCCGTGGACTACCGTACTGTGTCTGCTGCTAATATAGACTGGATGATAATGAGATAAAATTAAAATATATATATATCACACTAGTACTGCAGCCGGACAGGTATATATTATGTAATGACGGACCTGCTGGACACTGTCTGCAGAATGCGTTTATAAAAACACCACACGACGAGTGTTTAACTTTTTCAGGCAGACAATCACAATATACTGGTGGTCAGCAGACAATCACAATATACTGGTGGTCAGTGGTCACTGGTCAGTCACACTGGCAGTGGCACTCTGGCAGCAAAAGTGTGCACTGTACTTAAAATATGTACTCCTGCTATAACTGCTCCCCAGTCTCCCCCACAATTAAGCTGTGTGAGCAGTGAGCACTCAGCACAGTCAGATAATGATATACAGTATTACATATAATGCAGCACACTGAGGCTGAGCACAGATATGGTATGTGACTGTGTCACACTGTGTATCGTTTTTTTTCAGGCAGAGAACGGATTAATTAAACTGGTGGTGGTCACTGGTCACTGGTCACACTATCAGCAAGTAGTACTCCATCCTAAGCAGACAATCACAATATACTGGTGGTCAGTGTGGTCACTGGTCAGTCACACTGGCAGTGGCACTCTGGCAGCAAAAGTGTGCACTGTACTTAAAATATATTATTTATGTACTCCTGCTCTAACTGCTCCCCAGTCTCCCCCACAATTAAGCTGTGTGAGCAGTGATCACTCAGCACAGTCAGATATACAGTATTACATATGATGATGCAGCACACTGAGGCTGAGCACAGATATGGTATGTGACTGTGTCACACTGTGTATCGTTTTTTTTCAGGCAGAGAACGGATTAATTAAACTGGTGGTCAATGGTCACTGGTCACACTATCAGCAAGTAGTAGTACTCCAGTCCTAAATCCTAATATGCTCCCCAAAATTAGTAAATAGTGTCTCTAACTCTCTACTCTCTTCTCTATAAACGGAGAGGACGCCAGCCACGTCCTCTCCCTATCAATCTCAATGCACGTGTGAAAATGGCGGCGACGCGCGGCTCCTTATATAGAATCCGAGTCTCGCGATAGAATCCGAGCCTCGCGATAGAATCCGAGCCTCGCGATAGAATCCGAGCCTCGCGAGAATCCGACAGCGGGATGATGACGTTCGGGCGCGCTCGGGTTAACCGAGCAAGGCGGGAGGATCCGAGCCTGCTCGGCCCCGTGTAAAAAAAGCTGAAGTTCGGCGGGTTCGGATTCCGAGAAACCGAACCCGCTCATCACTAGTAATTTGCACCTGTTACTAACAACATTTCCCTGGCTCAGTAGCCTGGTGAAGCCAGCAGCAGTGATGGCTATTGTACATACGTGGCCTGATATAGCGGGGAACGCAAACTGAATGCAATGGCAATGTTGCTGCATTTGAGTGATTATTTGCTACTGCAGAAGCAGAAATGATTCTGAAGACCCCTAGGCGCATGCGTTACCCTGACAACGCGCACAAAGCCACAGTTGTGTACAGAGGCACTGGCATCAGAGATGGAGAGGCAAAGCAATGGGCAATCCTGTGTGGCATTTGGGAGATGGCCAGAAGGGAGTCTCATGGGCGTGTAATGGGAATGTTGCGGGTAGTTTTATACAATTTAATATCACCTATTGATTTATTATCATTTCCTTATGGCCTCAGGGGAATATCATTTGGTGTCACTTAGCACCTTGGTTACTATTAGAATGTTTTATATCAGCACCTACTGTAGGTGGCCGTTGGGATATTGCTTATCAGTAAAATTATTTATTTTGCCATAACAAGTTTCTAAAAAGCCCAGGTGCATAAAGCCGTCTGGCCAAAATATTATCCTCCATATTGGCTTCTAGCTTTCCCAAACACTGTGTCAGTAAGCCTTTCCCAATGGTTGCTTAATGATGGGTACTCCCTCAAAAAATGAACAAGACAGCCCAAACGCACACAGCACTTTACACATCTATTCAACGTCATCATCCTGAATCAATATATTTTCCCAGCCGTCTGGAAAGCTGTGCGTATTATGGACAGTTGAGAGAGTCTGTTGAAGCAGATAATTAACACTACGTTTGGGAATTCTAAATTTGACCATACTCAACAGTAGAAATGAGTGAAATGTTCAACACTGTTCCGTGGGGTATTCACCTCATTAAAACCTCACCTCAAAAGGGGGAATGTACAAACCTACCAAATGAGTGGGCAAGTGGAGAAGCTGCCCATTCCAACCAATCAGCTTCTATCTAGCATTTATCAAGTACATCCGAATGTGCAAGGACTGAGATGCCAACTTTTAGCGCTGAAGTATCCCTTGGAGTGTCTTTAGACACACCATCAGTTGCACCATCGAAACTTGCCTCAGCCCTATGGCAAGTGCAGTATATCCATCTGACTGGTCTCCTATGTAAACAATTCTGCTTCTCTGAACGAAACCACTATGAGCAACTCGTCCCTGACACTCCCATAAGATGCAACATCTCAATGTGTCTAATTTGCCACCCCTGTTACCTCCCAGCCACCTCCCCATAAATTTAAATACATTCTGCAACCGTGCATCCAAATCTGTATGGCAGCTCTGTACATACGAAATTGTGACGCATGCATGGTACAACTCAGATGTATGCGCAGAACATCTCCCCACTGCGTCCGACATCATCGTGGACCCAACTAGAAACAGGCCCTCTATGTCTGTGGTCAGTATGTACTGAGCGCACATATTGGGCTTAAATCAGATGTGGATGGAGTTGCTATCACTGCTGCTTCTTTGGAACAGCAGTGATATGAAACAATAGTATGACAGGAAAGGCACTGCCTCACCTGCCTCATCCCACCGCATGTCACTGGCAGGAGGCGTCTATTACAAGCAGACGCCTCCTGCTGCAGTAGTGATCTGACCCCAAAGTTTGATGCCAGACTGCTCCCAACGTCGCAAGACCTACTTGCGCACGTGCAGAATGGGTCCTACACATGCCCAAAGTATCTATACTCCCGACGCAGATCCTTTGGGCTCCGAATAAACCCCATTATGCATTGCTCTGCTGAAGCGACTGTAAAAGAGCATGTAGAGTGGGTGCACTCCAACCCATTCATTGACTGCAGTGCCTCCATGTCACAGTGTTTTTCATTTTTGGTCCCCCCCCCCCCCCCCCCCCCCACACACACACACACACACACACACACACACACACACACACACACACTTCCTCCCTTCTCAACAAGCCTGCACTTTACTGGACTCACCAGACAGCTACCATGAGGAACGGA
>NW_026969838.1:0-24750 GCF_028390025.1 Pseudophryne corroboree
CCACCAACCTTTTGGTTAATAGCCGTACATACTAACTGATTGCGCCACAGAGACACTTTGCAAAAGTCCATACTGACAAAGGCTAATAAGCATTCATCTAAAACGTTTCCTAGCAAAACTTTAAAAAGTCAATAATCTGGAGAGTTTTTGTAAGATGTTTCTTCCATCAACCAACGAAGAAACACATTGGTACTTTCCCATGATGAGTGAGTGCTTCAGGATCTCTTGCACTTACATGTGCAGCAGAGTACTGCAATGGAAGCATGCTGGGCCCATAACCCAGAGGTAGGCAGATTGAAACTATCCTCTGCTATATGCATTTTTTTTTGTTAATTAAAGTAATCCAAAACTGGGATTGATATTTTGTCTCTTTTATTTTTACTTAAAGTACAATAACTTTTACCATTTTAATTTGTTTTAATAGTATATTGACAGTATTGTTTTCTTTCAAAAATCCACTTAATTTTCTTTACCCTATTAATAAAATGGTAATTGACAAAAACAAACTACATTGTCACCAGAAGAGCAATACAAAATGTACAAGTGATATATTAAATTCATCTTTCCAGCTTGAATTTCAATGATGCATTGGGTCAACAATTTTGTGAGAAACATCTTCACCCTTAAATAAAGATTTTCTTAATTCCTTACCTGTGTGCTAATTAGATATCACCTTGTTTTCACATTAAACAGACTTCCACATGAGAAAGCAGCAAGGATGCAGTGGCGTTAATGTTTCCTGGTGTCAACTTGTATTATTTCAGTAGACATTGAAATGAGGATGCATCTTGCTGCCTTTCCAATGAAGCAAGTTTAATTTAGTAATAGGTGAAAAACCATCCTTACAAAGGTGTTAATCAGAGACTTGGCTTTGTGGACACTTTTCAGAGAACAAATTTGTTAGCATAAAAATAAAGCCAGAAAACGAAGAGCTGTTTAATCACTCAATTGGATTTTTCTGCCAGCATATTTTTTTTCTCTGCAACCCACTGCTAAATTGTGCTTCCTAGCTGTTTTTTATAAAATCACTGAATCAAATCTAATTACATCAGAGAAGGCCAGGTACCCTACACAATAAGAGGGGGTTTGAAATTTTGACTTGTCTACTTAAATATCACCAAAATCTGATCACAAGGTCAATTACGTCCCTGGGTGGGATTGAACCACCAACCTTTTGGTTAATAGCCGAACACACTAACCGATTGCGCCACAGAGACACTTTGCAAAAAGTACATACTGACAAAGGCTAATAAGCATACATCTAGAACGTTTCCTAGAAAAACATTAAAAAATCAATAATCTGGAGAGTTTTTGTAAGATGTTTCTTCCATCAACCAACGAAGAAACACATTGGTACTTTCCCATGATGAGTGAGTGCTTCAGGATCTCTTGCACTTACATGTGCAGCAGAGTACTGCAATGGAAGCATGCTGGACCCATAACCCAGAGGTAGGCAGATTGAAACTATCCTTTGCTATATGCATTTTTTTTGTTAATTTAAGTAATCAAAACAGGGATTGATATTTTTGCTCTTTTATTTTTACTTAAAGTACAATAACTTTTACCATTTTAATTTGTTTTAATAGTATATTGACAGTATTGTTTTCTTTCAAAAATCCACTTAATTTTCTTTACCCTGTTATTAAAATGGTAATTGACAAAAACAAACTACATTGTCACCAGAAGAGCAATACAAAATGTACAAGTGATATATTAAAATCATCTTTCCAGCTTGAATTTCAATGATGCATTGGGGCAACAATTTTGTGAGAAACATCTTCACCCTTAAATAAAGATTTTCGTAATTCCTTACCTGTATGCTAATTAGATATCACCTTGTTTTCACATTAAACAGACTTCCACATGAGAAAGCAGCAAGGATGCAGTGGCGTTAATGTTTCCTGGTGTCAACCTGTATTATTTCAGTAGACATTGAAATGAGGATGCATCTTGCTGCCTTTCCAATGAAGCAAGTTTAATTTAGTAATCGGTGAAAAACCATCCCTACAAAGGTGTTAATCAGAGACTTGGCTTTGTGGACACTTTTCAGAGAACAAATTTGTTAGCATAAAAATAAAGCAAGAAAATTAAGAGCTGTTTAATCACGCAATTTGATTTTTTTGCCAGCATATTTCTTTTTCTCTGCAACCCACTGCTAAATTGTGCTTCCTAGATGTTTTTATAAAATCACTGAATCAAATCTAACTCTGATTACATCAGAGAAGGCCAGGTACCCTAAACCATAACAGGGGGTATGAAATTTGACTTGTCTACTTAAAGATCACCAAAATCTGATAACAAGGTCAATTACGTCCCTGAGTGGGATTGAACCACCAACCTTTTGGTTAATAGCCGTACATACTAACTGATTGCGCCACAGAGACACTTTGCAAAAGTCCATACTGACAAAGGCTAATAAGCATTCATCTAAAACGTTTCCTAGCAAAACTTTAAAAAGTCAATAATCTGGAGAGTTTTTGTAAGATGTTTCTTCCATCAACCAACGAAGAAACACATTGGTACTTTCCCATGATGAGTGAGTGCTTCAGGATCTCTTGCACTTACATGTGCAGCAGAGTACTGCAATGGAAGCATGCTGGGCCCATAACCCAGAGGTAGGCAGATTGAAACTATCCTCTGCTATATGCATTTTTTTTTGTTAATTAAAGTAATCCAAAACTGGGATTGATATTTTGTCTCTTTTATTTTTACTTAAAGTACAATAACTTTTACCATTTTAATTTGTTTTAATAGTATATTGACAGTATTGTTTTCTTTCAAAAATCCACTTAATTTTCTTTACCCTATTAATAAAATGGTAATTGACAAAAACAAACTACATTGTCACCAGAAGAGCAATACAAAATGTACAAGTGATATATTAAATTCATCTTTCCAGCTTGAATTTCAATGATGCATTGGGTCAACAATTTTGTGAGAAACATCTTCACCCTTAAATAAAGATTTTCTTAATTCCTTACCTGTGTGCTAATTAGATATCACCTTGTTTTCACATTAAACAGACTTCCACATGAGAAAGCAGCAAGGATGCAGTGGCGTTAATGTTTCCTGGTGTCAACTTGTATTATTTCAGTAGACATTGAAATGAGGATGCATCTTGCTGCCTTTCCAATGAAGCAAGTTTAATTTAGTAATAGGTGAAAAACCATCCTTACAAAGGTGTTAATCAGAGACTTGGCTTTGTGGACACTTTTCAGAGAACAAATTTGTTAGCATAAAAATAAAGCCAGAAAACGAAGAGCTGTTTAATCACTCAATTGGATTTTTCTGCCAGCATATTTTTTTTCTCTGCAACCCACTGCTAAATTGTGCTTCCTAGCTGTTTTTTATAAAATCACTGAATCAAATCTAATTACATCAGAGAAGGCCAGGTACCCTACACAATAAGAGGGGGTTTGAAATTTTGACTTGTCTACTTAAATATCACCAAAATCTGATCACAAGGTCAATTACGTCCCTGGGTGGGATTGAACCACCAACCTTTTGGTTAATAGCCGAACACACTAACCGATTGCGCCACAGAGACACTTTGCAAAAAGTACATACTGACAAAGGCTAATAAGCATACATCTAGAACGTTTCCTAGAAAAACATTAAAAAATCAATAATCTGGAGAGTTTTTGTAAGATGTTTCTTCCATCAACCAACGAAGAAACACATTGGTACTTTCCCATGATGAGTGAGTGCTTCAGGATCTCTTGCACTTACATGTGCAGCAGAGTACTGCAATGGAAGCATGCTGGACCCATAACCCAGAGGTAGGCAGATTGAAACTATCCTTTGCTATATGCATTTTTTTTGTTAATTTAAGTAATCAAAACTGGGATTGATATTTTTGCTCTTTTATTTTTACTTAAAGTACAATAACTTTTACCATTTTAATTTGTTTTAATAGTATATTGACAGTATTGTTTTCTTTCAAAAATCCACTTAATTTTCTTTACCCTGTTATTAAAATGGTAATTGACAAAAACAAACTACATTGTCACCAGAAGAGCAATACAAAATGTACAAGTGATATATTAAAATCATCTTTCCAGCTTGAATTTCAATGATGCATTGGGGCAACAATTTTGTGAGAAACATCTTCACCCTTAAATAAAGATTTTCGTAATTCCTTACCTGTATGCTAATTAGATATCACCTTGTTTTCACATTAAACAGACTTCCACATGAGAAAGCAGCAAGGATGCAGTGGCGTTAATGTTTCCTGGTGTCAACCTGTATTATTTCAGTAGACATTGAAATGAGGATGCATCTTGCTGCCTTTCCAATGAAGCAAGTTTAATTTAGTAATCGGTGAAAAACCATCCCTACAAAGGTGTTAATCAGAGACTTGGCTTTGTGGACACTTTTCAGAGAACAAATTTGTTAGCATAAAAATAAAGCAAGAAAATTAAGAGCTGTTTAATCACGCAATTTGATTTTTTTGCCAGCATATTTCTTTTTCTCTGCAACCCACTGCTAAATTGTGCTTCCTAGATGTTTTTATAAAATCACTGAATCAAATCTAACTCTGATTACATCAGAGAAGGCCAGGTACCCTAAACCATAACAGGGGGTATGAAATTTGACTTGTCTACTTAAAGATCACCAAAATCTGATAACAAGGTCAATTACGTCCCTGGGTGGGATTGAACCACCAACCTTTTGGTTAATAGCCGTACATACTAACTGATTGCGCCACAGAGACACTTTGCAAAAGTCCATACTGACAAAGGCTAATAAGCATTCATCTAAAACGTTTCCTAGCAAAACTTTAAAAAGTCAATAATCTGGAGAGTTTTTGTAAGATGTTTCTTCCATCAACCAACGAAGAAACACATTGGTACTTTCCCATGATGAGTGAGTGCTTCAGGATCTCTTGCACTTACATGTGCAGCAGAGTACTGCAATGGAAGCATGCTGGGCCCATAACCCAGAGGTAGGCAGATTGAAACTATCCTCTGCTATATGCATTTTTTTTTGTTAATTAAAGTAATCCAAAACTGGGATTGATATTTTGTCTCTTTTATTTTTACTTAAAGTACAATAACTTTTACCATTTTAATTTGTTTTAATAGTATATTGACAGTATTGTTTTCTTTCAAAAATCCACTTAATTTTCTTTACCCTATTAATAAAATGGTAATTGACAAAAACAAACTACATTGTCACCAGAAGAGCAATACAAAATGTACAAGTGATATATTAAATTCATCTTTCCAGCTTGAATTTCAATGATGCATTGGGTCAACAATTTTGTGAGAAACATCTTCACCCTTAAATAAAGATTTTCTTAATTCCTTACCTGTGTGCTAATTAGATATCACCTTGTTTTCACATTAAACAGACTTCCACATGAGAAAGCAGCAAGGATGCAGTGGCGTTAATGTTTCCTGGTGTCAACTTGTATTATTTCAGTAGACATTGAAATGAGGATGCATCTTGCTGCCTTTCCAATGAAGCAAGTTTAATTTAGTAATAGGTGAAAAACCATCCTTACAAAGGTGTTAATCAGAGACTTGGCTTTGTGGACACTTTTCAGAGAACAAATTTGTTAGCATAAAAATAAAGCCAGAAAACGAAGAGCTGTTTAATCACTCAATTGGATTTTTCTGCCAGCATATTTTTTTTCTCTGCAACCCACTGCTAAATTGTGCTTCCTAGCTGTTTTTTATAAAATCACTGAATCAAATCTAATTACATCAGAGAAGGCCAGGTACCCTACACAATAAGAGGGGGTTTGAAATTTTGACTTGTCTACTTAAATATCACCAAAATCTGATCACAAGGTCAATTACGTCCCTGGGTGGGATTGAACCACCAACCTTTTGGTTAATAGCCGAACACACTAACCGATTGCGCCACAGAGACACTTTGCAAAAAGTGCATACTGACAAAGGCTAATAAGCATACATCTAGAACGTTTCCTAGAAAAACATTAAAAAATCAATAATCTGGAGAGTTTTTGTAAGATGTTTCTTCCATCAACCAACGAAGAAACACATTGGTACTTTCCCATGATGAGTGAGTGCTTCAGGATCTCTTGCACTTACATGTGCAGCAGAGTACTGCAATGGAAGCATGCTGGACCCATAACCCAGAGGTAGGCAGATTGAAACTATCCTTTGCTATATGCATTTTTTTTGTTAATTTAAGTAATCAAAACTGGGATTGATATTTTTGCTCTTTTATTTTTACTTAAAGTACAATAACTTTTACCATTTTAATTTGTTTTAATAGTATATTGACAGTATTGTTTTCTTTCAAAAATCCACTTAATTTTCTTTACCCTGTTATTAAAATGGTAATTGACAAAAACAAACTACATTGTCACCAGAAGAGCAATACAAAATGTACAAGTGATATATTAAAATCATCTTTCCAGCTTGAATTTCAATGATGCATTGGGGCAACAATTTTGTGAGAAACATCTTCACCCTTAAATAAAGATTTTCGTAATTCCTTACCTGTATGCTAATTAGATATCACCTTGTTTTCACATTAAACAGACTTCCACATGAGAAAGCAGCAAGGATGCAGTGGCGTTAATGTTTCCTGGTGTCAACCTGTATTATTTCAGTAGACATTGAAATGAGGATGCATCTTGCTGCCTTTCCAATGAAGCAAGTTTAATTTAGTAATAGGTGAAAAACCATCCTTACAAAGGTGTTAATCAGAGACTTGGCTTTGTGGACACTTTTCAGAGAACAAATTTGTTAGCATAAAAATAAAGCCAGAAAATGAAGAGCTGTTTAATCACTCAATTGGATTTTTCTGCCAGCATATTTTTTTTCTCTGCAACCCACTGCTAAATTGTGCTTCCTAGCTGTTTTTATAAAATCACTGAATCAAATCTAACTCTGATTACATCAGAGAAGGCCAGGTACCCTACACCATAACAGGGGGTTTGAAATTTTGACTTGTCTACTTAAATATCACCAAAATCTGATCACAAGTTTAATTACGTCCCTGGGTGGGATTGAACCACCAACCTTTTGGTTAATAGCCGAACACACTAACCGATTGCGCCACAGAGACACTTTGCAAAAAGTGCATACTGACAAAGGCTAATAGGCATACATCTAGAACGTTTCCTAGAAAAACATTAAAAAATCAATAATCTGGAGAGTTTTTGTAAGATGTTTCTTCCATCAACCAACGAAGAAACACATTGGTACTTTCCCATGATGAGTGAGTGCTTCAGGATCTCTTGCACTTACATGTGCAGCAGAGTACTGCAATGGAAGCATGCTGGACCCATAACCCAGAGGTAGGCAGATTGAAACTATCCTTTGCTATATGCATTTTTTTTGTTAATTTAAGTAATCAAAACTGGGATTGATATTTTTGCTCTTTTATTTTTACTTAAAGTACAATAACTTTTACCATTTTAATTTGTTTTAATAGTATATTGACAGTATAGTTTTCTTTCAAAAATCCACTTAATTTTCTTTACCCTGTTATTAAAATGGTAATTGACAAAAACAAACTACATTGTCACCAGAAGAGCAATACAAAATGTACAAGTGATATATTAAAATCATCTTTCCAGCTTGAATTTCAATGATGCATTGGGGCAACGATTTTGTGAGAAACATCTTCACCCTTAAATAAAGATTTTCGTAATTCCTTACCTGTGTGCTAATTAGATATCACCTTGTTTTCACATTAAACAGACTTCCACATGAGAAAGCAGCAAGGATGCAGTGGCGTTAATGTTTCCTGGTGTCAACCTGTATTATTTCAGTAGACATTGAAATGAGGATGCATCTTGCTGCCTTTCCAATGAAGCAAGTTTAATTTAGTAATCGGTGAAAAACCATCCCTACAAAGGTGTTAATCAGAGACTTGGCTTTGTGGACACTTTTCAGAGAACAAATTTGTTAGCATAAAAATAAAGCAAGAAAATTAAGAGCTGTTTAATCACGCAATTTGATTTTTTTGCCAGCATATTTCTTTTTCTCTGCAACCCACTGCTAAATTGTGCTTCCTAGATGTTTTTATAAAATCACTGAATCAAATCTAACTCTGATTACATCAGAGAAGGCCAGGTACCCTAAACCATAACAGGGGGTATGAAATTTGACTTGTCTACTTAAAGATCACCAAAATCTGATAACAAGGTCAATTACGTCCCTGGGTGGGATTGAACCACCAACCTTTTGGTTAATAGCCGTACACACTAACTGATTGCGCCACAGAGACACTTTGCAAAAGTCCATACTGACAAAGGCTAATAAGCATTCATCTAAAACGTTTCCTAGCAAAACTTTAAAAAGTCAATAATCTGGAGAGTTTTTGTAAGATGTTTCTTCCATCAACCAACGAAGAAACACATTGGTACTTTCCCATGATGAGTGAGTGCTTCAGGATCTCTTGCACTTACATGTGCAGCAGAGTACTGCAATGGAAGCATGCTGGGCCCATAACCCAGAGGTAGGCAGATTGAAACTATCCTCTGCTATATGCATTTTTTTGTTTGTTAATTAAAGTAATCCAAAACTGGGATTGATATTTTGGCTCTTTTATTTTTACTTAAAGTACAATATCTTTTACCATTGTAATTTGTTTTAATAGTATATTGACAGTATTGTTTTCTTTCAAAAATCCACTTAATTCTCTTTACCCTATTATTAAAATGGTAATTGACAAAAACAAACTACATTGTCACCAGAAGAGCAATACAAAATGTACAAGTGATATATTAAAATCATCTTTCCAGCTTGAATTTCAATGATGCATTGGGGCAACGATTTTGTGAGAAACATCTTCACCCTTAAATAAAGATTTTCTTAATTCCTTACCTGTGTGCTAATTAGATATCACCTTGTTTTCACATTAAACAGACTTCCACATGAGAAAGCAGCAAGGATGCAGTGGCGTTAATGTTTCCTGGTGTCAACCTGTATTATTTCAGTAGACATTG
Source organism: Pseudophryne corroboree (assembly GCF_028390025.1). Lineage (NCBI taxonomy): Eukaryota > Metazoa > Chordata > Amphibia > Anura > Myobatrachidae > Pseudophryne > Pseudophryne corroboree. Next base: position 8,933 of record NW_026969838.1, read on the forward strand.
AAATGAGGATGCATCTTGCTGCCTTTCCAATGAAGCAAGTTTAATTTAGTAATAGGTGAAAAACCATCCTTACAAAGGTGTTAATCAGAGACTTGGCTTTGTGGACACTTTTCAGAGAAGAAATTTGTTAGCATAAAAATAAAGCCAGAAAATAAAGAGCTGTTTAATCACTCAATTGGATTTTTCTGCCAGCATATTTTTTTTCTCTGCAACCCACTGCTAAATTGTGCTTCCTAGATGTTTTTATAAAATCACTGAATCAAATCTAACTCTGATTACATCAGAGAAGGCCAGGTACCCTACACAATAAGAGGGGGTTTGAAATTTTGACTTGTCTACTTAAATATCACCAAAATCTGATCACAAGGTCAATTACATCCCTGGGTGGGATTGAACCACCAACCTTTTGGTTAATAGCGAACACACTAACCAATTGCGCCACAGAGACACTTTGCAAAAAGTACATACTGACAAAGGCTAATAAGCATACATCTAGAACGTTTCCTAGAAAAACATTAAAAAATCAATAATCTGGAGAGTTTTTGTAAGATGTTTCTTCCATCAACCAACGAATAAACACATTGGTACTTTCCCATGATGAGTGAGTGCTTCAGGATCTCTTGCACTTACATGTGCAGCAGAGTACTGCAATGGAAGCATGCTGGACCCATAACCCAGAGGTAGGCAGATTGAAACTATCCTTTGCTATATGCATTTTTTTTTGTTAATTTAAGTAATCAAAACTGGGATTGATATTTTTGCTCTTTTATTTTTACTTAAAGTACAATAACTTTTACCATTTTAATTTGTTTTAATAGTATATTGACAGTATAGTTTTCTTTCAAAAATCCACTTAATTTTCTTTACCCTATTATTAAAATGGTAATTGACAAAAAAAAACTACATTGTCACCAGAAGAGAAATACAAAATGTACAAGTGATATATTAAAATCATCTTTCCAGCTTGAATTTCAATGATGCATTGGGGCAACAATTTTGTGAGAAACATCTTCACCCTTAAATAAAGATTTTCGTAATTCCTTACCTGTGTGCTAATTAGATATCACCTTGTTTTCACATTAAACAGACTTCCACATGAGAAAGCAGCAAGGATGCAGTGGCGTTAATGTTTCCTGGTTTCAACCTGTATTATTTCAGTAGACATTGAAATGAGGATGCATCTTGCTGCCTTTCCAATGAAGCAAGTTTAATTTAGTAATAGGTGAAAAACCATCCCTACAAAGGTGTTAATCAGAGACTTGGCTTTGTGGACACTTTTCAGAGAACAAATTTGTTAGCATAAAAATAAAGCCAGAAAATGAAGAGCTGTTTAATCACGCAATTTGATTTTTTTGCCAGCATATTTCTTTTTCTCTGCAACCCACTGCTAAATTGTGCTTCCTAGATGTTTTTATAAAATCACTGAATCAAATCTAACTCTGATTACATCAGAGAAGGCCAGGTACCCTACACAATAACAGGGGGTATGAAATTTGACTTGTCTACTTAAAGATCACCAAAATCTGATAACAAGGTCAATTACGTCCCTGGGTGGGATTGAACCACCAACCTTTTGGTTAATAGCCGTACACACTAACTGATTGCGCCACAGAGACACTTTGCAAAAGTACATACTGACAAATGCTAATAAGCATTCATCTAAAACGTTTCCTAGAAAAACTTAAAAAAGTCAATAATCTGGAGAGTTTTTGTAAGATGTTTCTTCTATCAACCAACGAAGAAACACATTGGTACTTTCCCATGATGAGTGAGTGCTTCAGGATCTCTTGCACTTACATGTGCAGCAGAGTACAGCAATGGAAGCATGCTGGGCCCATAACCCAGAGGTAGGCAGATTGAAACTATCCTCTGCTATATGCATTTTTTTTTGTTAATTAAAGTAATCCAAAACTGGGATTGATATTTTGGCTCTTTTATTTTTACTTAAAGTACAATAACTTTTACCATTTTAATTTGTTTTAATAGTATATTGACAGTATTGTTTTCTTTCAAAAATCCACTTCATTTTCTTTACCCTATTATTAAAATGGTAATTGACAAAAACAAACTTCATTGTCACCAGAAGAGCAATACAAAATGTACAAGTGATATATTAAAATCATCTTTCCAGCTTGAATTTCAATGATGCATTGGGGCAACGATTTTGTGAGAAACATCTTCACCCTTTAATAAAGATTTTCTTAATTCCTTACCTGTGTGCTAATTAGATATCACCTTGTTTTCACATTAAACAGACTTCCACATGAGAAAGCAGCAAGGATGCAGTGGCATTAATGTTTCCTGGTGTCAACCTGTATTATTTCAGTAGACATTGAAATGAGGATGCATCTTGCTGCCTTTCCAATGAAGCAAGTTTAATTTAGTAATAGGTGAAAAACCATCCCTACAAAGGTGTTAATCAGAGACTTTGCTTTGTGGACACTTTTCAGAGAACAAATTTGTTAGCATAAAAATAAAGCCAGAAAATGAAGAGCTGTTTAATCACTCAATTGGATTTTTTTGCCAGCATATTTCTTTTTCTCTGCAACCCACTGCTAAATTGTGCTTCCTAGCTGTTTTTATAAAATCACTGAATCAAATCTAACTCTGATTACATCAGAGAAGGCCAGGTACCCTACACCATAACAGGGGGTTTGAAATTTTGACTTGTCTACTTAAAGATCACCAAAATCTGATAACAAGGTCAATTACGTACCTGGGTGGGATTGAACCACCAACCTTTTGGTTAACAGCCGTTCACACTAACTGATTGCGCCACAGAGACACATTTCAAAAGTATATACTGACAAGGGCTAATAAGCATTCATCTAAAACGTTTCCTAGAAAAACTTTAAAAAGTCAATAATCTGGAGAGTTTTTGTAAGATGTTTCTTCCATCAACCAACGAAGAAACACATTGGTACTTTCCCATGATGAGTGAGTGCTTCAGGATCTCCTGCACTTACATGTGCAGCAGAGTACAGCAATGGAAGCATGCTGGGCCCATAACCCAGAGGTAGGCAGATTGAAACTATCCTCTGCTATATGCATTTTTTTTTGTTAATTAAAGTAATCCAAAACTGGGATTGATATTTTGCCTCTTTTATTTTTACTTAAAGTACAATAACTTTTACCATTTTAATTTGTTTTAATAGTATATTGACAGTATTGTTTTCTTTCAAAAATCCACTTAATTTTCTTTACCCTATTATTAAAATGGTAATTGACAAAAACAAACTACATTGTCACCAGAAGAGCAATACAAAATGTACAAGTGATATATTAAAATCATCTTTCCAGGTTGAATTTCAATGATGCATTGGGGCAACGATTTTGTGAGAAACATCTTTACCCTTAAATAAAGATTTTCTTAATTCCTTACCTGTGTGCTAATTAGATATCACCTTGTTTTCACATTAAACAGACTTCCACATGAGAAAGCAGCAAGGATGCAGTGGCGTTAATGTTTCCTGGTGTCAACCTGTATTATTTCAGTAGACATTGAAATGAGGATGCATCTTGCTGCCTTTCCAATGAAGCAAGTTTAATTTAGTAATAGGTGAAAAACCATCCTTACAAAGGTGTTAATCAGAGACTTGGCTTTGTGGACACTTTTCAGAGAACAAATTTGTTAGCATAAAAATAAAGCCAGAAAATGAAGAGCTGTTTAATCACTCAATTGGATTTTTCTGCCAGCATATTTTTTTTCTCTGCAACCTACTGCTAAATTGTGCTTCCTAGCTGTTTTTATAAAATCACTGAATCAAATCTAACTCTGATTACATCAGGGAAGGCCAGGTACCCACACCATAACAGGGGGTTTGAAATTTTGACTTGTCTACTTAAATATCACCAAAATCCGATCACAAGGTCAATTACATCCCTGGGTGGGATTGAACCACCAACCTTTTGGTTAATAGCCGAACACACTAACCGATTGCGCCACAGAGACACTTTGCAAAAAGTACATACTGACAAAGGCTAATAAGCATTCATCTAGAACGTTTCCTAGGAAAACTTTAAAAAGTCAATAATCTGGAGAGTTTTTGTAAGATGTTTCTTCCATCAACCAACGAAGAAACACATTGGTACTTTCCCATGATGAGTGAGTGCTTCAGGATCTCTTGCACTTACATGTGCAGCAGAGTACTGCAATGGAAGCATGCTGGGCCGATAACCCAGAAGTAGGCAGATTGAAACTATCCTCTGCTATATGCATTTTTTTTTAATTAAAGTAATCCAAAATTGGGATTGATATTTTAGCTCTTTTATTTTTACTTAAAGTACAATAACTTTTACCATTTTAATTTGTTTAATAGTATATTGACAGTATTGTTTTCTTTCAAAAATTCACTTAATTTTCTTTACCCTATTATTAAAATGGTAATTGACAAAAACAAACTACATTGTCACCAGAAGAGCAATACAAAATGTACAAGTGATATATTAAAATCATCTTTCCAGCTTGAATTTCAATGATGCATTGGGGTAACGATTTTGTGAGAAACATCTTCACCCTTAAATAAAGATTTTCTTAATTCCTTACCTGTGTGCTAATTAGATATCACCTTGTTTTCACATTAAACAGACTTCCACATGAGAAAGCAGCAAGGATGCAGTGGTGTTAATGTTTCCTGGTGTCAACCTGTATTATTTCAGTAGACATTGAAATGAGGATGCATCTTGCTGCCTTTCCAATGAAGCGAGTTTAACTTAGTAATAGGTGAAAAACCATCCCTACAAAGGTGTTAATCAGAGACTTTGCTTTGTGGACACTTTTCAGAGAACAAATTTGTTAGCATAAAAATAAAGCCAGAAAATGAAGAGCTGTTTAATCACTCAATTGGATTTTTATGCCAGCATATTTCTTTTTCTCTGCAACCCACTGCTAAATTGTGCTTCCTAGCTGTTTTTATAAAATCACTGAATCAAATCTAACTCTGATTACATCAGAGAAGGCCAGGTACCCTACACCATAACAGGGGGTTTGAAATTTTGACTTGTCTACTTAAAGATCACCAAAATCTGATAACAAGGTCAATTACGTACCTGGGTGGGACTGAACCACCAACCTTTTGGTTAATAGCCGTACACACTAACTGATTGCGCCACAGAGACACATTGCAAAAGTATATACTGACAAGGGCTAATAAGCATTCATCTAAAACGTTTCCTAGAAAAACTTTAAAAAGTCAATAATCTGGAGAGTTTTTGTAAGATGTTTCTTCCATCAACCAACGAAGAAACACATTGGTACTTTCCCATGATGAGTGAGTGCTTCAGGATCTCTTGCACTTACATGTGCAGCAGAGTACAGCAATGGAAGCATGCTGGGCCCATAACCCAGAGGTAGGCAGATTGAAACTATCCTCTGCTATATGCTTTTTTTTTGTTAATTAAAGTAATCCAAAACTGGGATTGATATTTTGGCTCTTTTATTTTTACTTAAAGTACAATAACTTTTACCATTTTAATTTGTTTTAATAGTATATTGACAGTATTGTTTTCTTTCAAAAATCCACTTAATTTTCTTTACCCTATTATTAAAATGGTAATTGACAAAAACAAACTACATTGTCACCAGAAGAGCAATACAAAATGTACAAGTGATATATTAAAATCATCTTTCCAGCTTGAATTTCAATGATGCATTGGGGCAACGATTTTGTGAGAAACATCTTCACCCTTAAATAAAGATTTTCTTAATTCCTTACCTGTGTGATAATTAGATATCACCTTGTTTTCGCATTAAACAGACTTCCACATGAGAAAGCAGCAAGGATGCAGTGGCGTTAATGTTTCCTGGTGTCAACTTGTATTATTTCAGTAGACATTGAAATGAGGATGCATCTTGCTGCCTTTCCAATGAAGCAAGTTTAATTTAGTAATAGGTGAAAAACCATCCTTACAAAGGTGTTAATCAGAGACTTGGCTTTGTGGACACTTTTCAGAGAACAAATTTGTTAGCATAAAAATAAAGCCAGAAAATGAAGAGCTGTTTAATCACTCAATTGGATTTTTCTGCCAGCATATTTTTTTTCTCTGCAAACCACTGCTAAATTGTGCATCCTAGCTGTTTTTATAAAATCAATGAATCAAATCTAACTCTGATTACATCAGAGAAGGCCAGGTACCCTACACTATAAGAGGGGGTTTGAAATTTTGACTTGTCTACTTAAAGATCACCAAAATCTGATAACAAGGTCAATTACGTCCCTGGGTGGGATTGAACCACCAACCTTTTAGTTAATAGCCGTACACACTAACTGATTGCGCCACAGAGACACTTTGCAGAAGTATATACTGACAAAGGCTAATAAGCATTCATCTAAAACGTTTCCTAGAAAAACTTTAAAAAGTCAATAATCTGGAGAGTTTTTGTAAGATGTTTCTTCCATCAACCAACGAAGAAACACATTGGTACTTTCCCATGATGAGTGAGTGCTTCAGGATCTCTTGCACTTACATGTGCAGCAGAGTACAGCAATGGAAGCATGCTGGGCCCATAACCCAGAGGTAGGCAGATTGAAACTATCCTCTGCTATATGCATTTTTTTTTGTTAATTAAAGTAATCCAAAACTGGGATTGATATTTTGCCTCTTTTATTTTTACTTAAAGTACAATAACTTTTACCATTTTAATTTGTTTTAATAGTATATTGACAGTATTGTTTTCTTTCAAAAATCCACTTAATTTTCTTTACCCTATTATTAAAATGGTAATTGACAAAAACAAACTACATTGTCACCAGAAGAGCAATACAAAATGTACAAGTGATATATTAAAATCATCTTTCCAGCTTGAATTTCAATGATGCATTGGGGCAACGATTTTGTGAGAAACATCTTCACCCTTAAATAAAGATTTTCTTAATTCCTTACTTGTGTGCTAATTAGATATCACCTTGTTTTCACATTAAACAGACTTCCACATGAGAAAGCAGCAAGGATGCAGTGGCGTTAATGTTTCCTGGTGTCAACTTGTATTATTTCAGTAGACATTGAAATGAGGATGCATCTTGCTGGCTTTCCAATGAAGCAAGTTTAATTTAGTAATTTGTGAAAAACCATCCCTACAAAGGTGTTAATCAGAGACTTGGCTTTGTGGACACTTTTCAGAGAACAAATTTGTTAGCATAAAAATAAAGCCAGAAATGAAGAGCTGTTTAATCACTCAATTGGATTTTTTTGCCAGCATATTTCTTTTTCTCTGCAACCCACTGCTAAATTGTGCTTCCTAGCTGTTTTTATAAAATCACTGAATCAAATCTAACTACATCAGAGAAGGCTAGGTACCCTACACAATAAGAGGGGGTTTGAAATTTTGACTTGTCTACTTAAATATCACCAAAATCCGATCACAAGGTCAATTACATCCCTGGGTGGGATTGAACCACCAACCTTTTGGTTAATAGCCGAACACACTAACCGATTGCGCCACAGAGACACTTTGCAAAAAGTACATACTGACAAAGGCTAATAAGCATTCATCTAGAACGTTTCCTAGAAAAACTTTAAAAAGTCAATAATCTGGAGAGTTTTTGTAAGATGTTTCTTCCATCAACCAACAAAGAAACACATTGGTACTTTCCCATGATGAGTGAGTGCTTCAGGATCTCTTGCACTTACATGTGCAGCAGAGTACTGCAATGGAAGCATGCTGGGCCCATAACCCAGAGGTAGGCAGATTGAAACTATCCTTTGCTATATGCATTTTTTTTGTTAATTAAAGTAATCCAAAACTGGGATGGATATTTTTGCTCTTTTATTTTTACTTAAAGTACAATAACTTTTACCATTTTCATTTGTTTTAATAGTATATTGACAGTATTGTTTTCTTTCAAAAATCCACTTAATTTTCTTTACCCTATTATTAAAATGGTAATTGACAAAAACAAACTACATTGTCACCAGAAGAGCAATACAAAATGTACAAGTGATATATTAAAATCATCTTTCCAGGTTGAATTTCAATGATGCATTGGGGCAACGATTTTGTGAGAAACATCTTTACCCTTAAATAAAGATTTTCTTAATTCCTTACCTGTGTGCTAATTAGATATCACCTTGTTTTCACATTAAACAGACTTCCACATGAGAAAGCAGCAAGGATGCAGTGGCGTTAATGTTTCCTGGTGTCAACCTGTATTATTTCAGTAGACATTGAAATGAGGATGCATCTTGCTGCCTTTCCAATGAAGCAAGTTTAATTTAGTAATAGGTGAAAAACCATCCTTACAAAGGTGTTAATCAGAGACTTGGCTTTGTGGACACTTTTCAGAGAACAAATTTGTTAGCATAAAAATAAAGCCAGAAAATGAAGAGCTGTTTAATCACTCAATTGGATTTTTCTGCCAGCATATTTTTTTTCTCTGCAACCTACTGCTAAATTGTGCTTCCTAGCTGTTTTTATAAAATCACTGAATCAAATCTAACTCTGATTACATCAGGGAAGGCCAGGTACCCACACCATAACAGGGGGTTTGAAATTTTGACTTGTCTACTTAAATATCACCAAAATCCGATCACAAGGTCAATTACATCCCTGGGTGGGATTGAACCACCAACCTTTTGGTTAATAGCCGAACACACTAACCGATTGCGCCACAGAGACACTTTGCAAAAAGTACATACTGACAAAGGCTAATAAGCATTCATCTAGAACGTTTCCTAGAAAAACTTTAAAAAGTCAATAATCTGGAGAGTTTTTGTAAGATGTTTCTTCCATCAACCAACGAAGAAACACATTGGTACTTTCCCATGATGAGTGAGTGCTTCAGGATCTCTTGCACTTACATGTGCAGCAGAGTACTGCAATGGAAGCATGCTGGGCCGATAACCCAGAGGTAGGCAGATTGAAACTATCCTCTGCTATATGCATTTTTTTTTAATTAAAGTAATCCAAAATTGGGATTGATATTTTAGCTCTTTTATTTTTACTTAAAGTACAATAACTTTTACCATTTTAATTTGTTTAATAGTATATTGACAGTATTGTTTTCTTTCAAAAATTCACTTAATTTTCTTTACCCTATTATTAAAATGGTAATTGACAAAAACAAACTACATTGTCACCAGAAGAGCAATACAAAATGTACAAGTGATATATTAAAATCATCTTTCCAGCTTGAATTTCAATGATGCATTGGGGTAACGATTTTGTGAGAAACATCTTCACCCTTAAATAAAGATTTTCTTAATTCCTTACCTGTGTGCTAATTAGATATCACCTTGTTTTCACATTAAACAGACTTCCACATGAGAAAGCAGCAAGGATGCAGTGGCGTTAATGTTTCCTGGTGTCAACCTGTATTATTTCAGTAGATATTGAAATGACGATGCATCTTGCTGCCTTTCCAATGAAGCAAGTTTAATTTAGTAATAGGTGAAAAACCATCCCTACAAAGGTGTTAATCAGATACTTGGCTTTGTGGACACTTTTCAGAGAACAAATTTGTTAGCATAAAAATAAAGCCAGAAAATGAAGAGCTGTTTAATCACTCAATTGGATTTTTTTGCCAGCATATTTTTTTTCTCTGCAACCCACTGCTATATTCACCATGCAGTATATTGTGTGAATATAGAAGTGTTGGCTGTGTTATGTATTAGAGTAATTATTGCAGCTCCCAGCTAAAATTGCAACAATGTAATTTAGTGACAAGCTGCAGAGATTAACCCTTTCTGTGGCTGCTGCACAACCTCTATTCATATCGCTGAATTCAATTAGGGAGATGTTCTCACCCCGCGAGCAAGCGCAGGTATATGCCACACTTAAATGTATGGGTATGGTCTCCATAAAATGAGCGTAGCCTTGCAGGCAAAGACTACCTTACACCCCAGTTCTTGACCCTGCACCAACAGACCTCGACCACCACAGGGAAAAAAGTACAGTAATTTCCACCATGTTAAGCCCCACACATTAATGCCCTTTGGAACATATTATGTCACTCACCACAATATCTGTGATACACTATGCCCTACAGTAAAGCTTCTAATTACTTTTACAAAAACTGCTCAATGCCAAGAGTTTCACGTGCTGGGTGTCATGCTCATTGCCAGGGGTTTCACTCTCTGGGTGTCATGCTCATTGCCAGGGGGAACGCAGTAGGAGGTGTTATATAGTAAGCACCACTATGGCATAGTATATAGCATTATATATATTGTGAGCACTGGTGATGTTGAGTGCAGTAGAGCTGCTGCTGGGTAATTACAATTTACTACAACCACCAATATATTCTGCTGCACTATATATATGCAAAGCTAATTCTGCTGGGTAATTACAATTGACTACAACCACCAATATATTCTGCTGCACTATATCTATATTTGCAAAGCTAATTCTGCTGGGTAATTACAATTGACTACAACCACCAATATATTCTGCTGCACTATATCTATATATGAAAAGCTAATTCTGCTGAGTAATTACAATTGACTACAACCACCAATATATTCTGCTGCACTATATCTATATATGCAAAGCTAATTCTGCTGGGTAATGCAAATTGAAACAATATTGCATAGTATGTGATTTTTAAGTACTTTTTTAAAGTTTTGAATGATATAGACCCAGTTTAATCTTTGTGGAATGCCTGGTTGTTGTTTTTAAGGTAATTTATTGCCTGGCATTTGAGGGGGTGGGGTGTGGTTACAGATTTCAATTATTGGTTTCACTTGTAATAGTCTTCTACTTAAGTCCAATGGTGTAGGCTGTGCAAAGCCGTTTGGCTGTGCATTTATGGATCCAAGCGTGCATTTTTATCAAAGCGTGATAAAATTGACACATAACAGCAGCGTTCAATCAGCGTTAATTTATCTTCAGCTGATATCGATTGTGAATTGACGTTTCTTCTCTTCTTGTCACCTACAGGTAATTACAATTGACTACAACCACCAATATATTCTGCTGCACTATATTTATATATGCAAAGCTAATTCTGCTGGGTAATGCAAATTGAAACATTATTGCATAGTATGTGATTTTTAAGTTCTTTTTTAAAGTTTTGAATGATATAGACCCAGTTTAATCTTTGTGGAATGCCTGGTTGTTGTTTTTAAGGTAATTTATTGCCTGGCATTTGAGGGGGTGGGGTGTGGTTACAGATTTCAATTATTGGTTTCACTTGTAATAGTCTTCTACTTAAGTCCAATGGTGTAGGCTGTGCAAAGCCGTTTGGCTGTGCATTTATTGATCTAAGCGTGCATTTTTATCAAAGCGTGATAAAATTGACACATAACAGCAGCGTTCAATCAGCGTTAATTTATCTTCAGCTGATATCGATTGTGAATTGACGTTTCTTCTCTTCTTGTCACCTACAGGTAATTACAATTGACTACAACCACCAATATATTCTGCTGCACTATATCTATATATGCAAAGCTAATTCTGCTGGGTTATGCAAATTGAAACATTATTGCATAGTATGTGATTTTGAAGTACTTTTTTAAAGTTTTGAATGATATAGACCCAGTTTAATCTTTGTGGAATGCCTGGTTGTTGTTTTTAAGGTAATTTATTGCCTGGCATTTGAGGGGGTGGGGTGTGGTTACAGATTTCAATTATTGGTTTCACTTGTAATAGTCTTCTACTTAAGTCCAATGGTGTAGGCTGTGCAAAGCCATTTGGCTGTGCATTTATTGATCTAAGCGTGCATTTTTATCAAAGCGTGATAAAATTGACACATAACAGCAGTGTTCAATCAGCGTTCAATCGAAGTGAAAAAGAAGGAAAACAGAAGCACACCAATCTAACAAAACAAAGAAAACTGAAGAACTAATAACAAATGTGAGTCACTTACTCCTCAGATCACTCACCTCCTGATTGTTGCATCTGATTACATAGCACAGAACTACCTTACTTGGACATTTCATAAACCATCCATTTCACCTACAAATGCCTGTATCTGTATTATTGTAATTTTGTTTTATAAGCACAGCTGCACCAATGCAATTTTACCTGCAAACACTTAAAACATCTAACATAATTACCATTGCTTCTTAAACCTCTCACAATCCTTTCATTTCTTACACTCCAAATACATTTCTGCACCCACTTTATCTACGCTTTTGACTCATTTCATACTAAATCTACACCCCTTGAGCCTACACTGCTTTTCTCACCTGCATTTCTGCAATTCTTCTGCTCGGATTGCCTTACAGTCTCCTCTCCTACTTCCACTACTTCAACCTATTTACCTACTTAACACTATGTCAAGGTTTTCTTATACTCCCCACATCACTCAGTGTCTACCTAATAATGTATCTTTATCCTTCCCCACTAGTCTCCTCCACCTCCTCCTCTCTCCCCTCCTCTGTCTCCCCTCCATCCCTCTGTTTCCTTCCCCCACCTTTCCTGCTACCCCACTTTCATTCACCTCTGCCCCATGGTCCTGCTACCCCACAACTCAGCCCTGCTCCCTCTCTCCCTTCCCTGTCACCTCCCCACACCCCCATCCACATCACACTGACCTCCCTCCCTGCCCACCTCCTGCAGTTTCCCCTCCTAGCTCAGGCACCCGTACCATCACTACTCTCTCATCATCCCTGCCCTCAAAGTTAATCCCACCTCATCGCTACAGCAACCCTGAAAATCTAATTCACATCTCTCCCACAAACTCATACCCCCTATCCTGTGCCCTCTGGAATGCCAGATCTGTTTGTAACAAACTGGTCCCCACTCATGACCTTTTCATTTCCAACTCCCTACACCTACTAGCCATTACTGAAACTTGGATTATGCCCTCTGACACTACTTCTGCTGCTGCTCTCTCTGCTGGGGGCCTTACATTCACACACACACCCCGACCTGGGGGTCGCCATGGGGGTGGTGTTGGGGTCCTTTTACCTTCTAGTTACTCCTACCAACTCATACCACCAGAACCATCCCTTATATTCTCTACATTTGAGGTCCACGCCATATGCCTCTTCCAACCAGTCAATCTTAGAGTAGCTGTCATTTACCGCCCCCCTGGCACTGCTTCCAAATTCATCGACAACTTTGCTTCCTGGCTTCCTCACTTCCTCTCTTCTGACATTCCCACCATTATCCTAGGCGATTTCAACATCCCTATTGACATCCCCACACAATCCCCTGCCTCTAAACTCCTTAACCTCACCTCTTCACTTGGTCTCTCCCAGTGGACCTCCTCACCCTCCCATGTGAATGGGAGCTCACTGGATCTGGTCTTCACTCACCGCTGTGATATTTCTGATTTTTCCAACTCCCCATTTCCCCTCTCTGACCACCACCTGCTCTCCTTCAACCTATCTCTCTCGACTTCCCCATCTCTACCTCCTAAGGCTACCATCACTAAGCGTAACATTGAAGCTATTGACACCACATTCCTTTCCTCTCTGTTTGACTCACTTCTCTCTCCTATTCTCTCTCTCTCATGCCCTGAACAAGCCACTTCCACATACAATGCTTCCCTTACTTCTGCTCTTGACTCTGTTGCTCCACCAACCACTATTCACCCTTGCAAATTAACACCTCAACCCTGGCACACCAAATGCACCAGATATCTGCAAAAATGCTCATGTACTGCTGAGCGACACTGGAGGAAATCACGCTCTAAGGCAGACTTCCTCCATTTCAAACTTATGCTCTCATCCTCAGTGCTGCCCTTTCTCTTGCTAAACAGTCATACTTCAAGAACCTCATCTCCTCCCAGTCTTCCAACCCCCGGCGCCTCTTTGCCACTCTCAACTCACTCCTCTGCCCACCTCCACCTCGTCTCCCTTCCTCACTCTCTGCTCTTGAATTTGCCACTTACTTCACATCCAAAATTGACTCCATACGTCAGGACATCACATCACACCAGACTATCAGTAACCAGCCTTCTCCCATCCCTTACCAACCCTCCCCATCCCTCGCACCAACTCTGTCATCTTTCTCCCATGCATCTGGAGAGGAAGTCATGGCCCTCATTCGTTCCTGTCCCCTCACCACCTCCCCACTTGACCCTATCCCCTCCCGCCTCCTTTGCCACCTCTCTTCTTCTGCTTGTTCCCATCTTTCCCACCTTCTCAATCTCTCCCTCTCATCAGGCACTGTCCCCTCTGCCTTCAAGCACGCTCTCATCTCTCCTATTCTTAAAAAACCTACCCTTGATCCAAACACTCTCTCCAACTACCGACCCATCTCTCTCCTCCCTTTTGCCTCCAAACTCCTTGAGCGTATTGTCACTGCTTGACCCATTCCAGTCTGGCTTCCGTCCTCTCCACTCCACTGAAACTGCCCTTACAAAAGTATGCAATGACCTCCATGCTGCTAAATCTAAGGGACACTACTCTCTACTTATTCTACTTGATCTCTCTGCTGCTTTTGACACTGTGGACCATCCTCTCCTACTGCAAATCCTTCACTCCATTGGTCTGCGTAACACTGCCCTCTCTTGGTTGTCGTCCTACCTTTCTGACCGTTCATTCTCTGTCTCCTCTCATGACTCCACCTCCCCCTCACTTCCACTAACTGTAGGGGTACCCCAAGGTTCTGTCCTTGGTCCTCTTCTCTTCTCTCTCTATACGTCCTCACTAGGTAAGCTCATTAGTTCTTTTGGTTTCCAATATCATCTCTATGCTGATGACACTCAAATCTATCTTTCCTCTCCAGACCTCTCCCCTACTCTCCTCACTCGTATCTCCAACTGTCTCTCTGCTATCTCTTCCTGGATGTCCCAGCGCTTTCTTAAACTTAACATGTCTAAGACCGAGCTGATCATCTTCCCTCCCTCCCGCATAATCTCACCTCCTACAATCTCATTATCTATTGATGGCACTTCTATCTCCTCTACCCCCCAAGCGCGCTGTCTTGGAGTAATCCTTGACTCCTCCCTCTCCTTCAAACCACACATTCAGCACCTCTCACAAACCTGCCGTTTTCATCTAAAAAAAACTTCCAGGATCAGACCCTTTCTGACCCAGGATGCTACTAAGACTCTTATCCACTCACTGGTCATCTCCAGACTGGACTGCTGTAATCTCTTCCTGACTGGCATTCCTGACAAATACCTCTCTCCACTCCAATCTATCCTCAATGCTGCTGCCCGGCTCATTTTCCTCACCAAACGCACTACGTCCACCTCTCCTCTCTTACTAGTCCTTCACTGGCTCCCCTTCCCTTTCAGAATCCATTTCAAGCTTCTCACACTTGCTTACAAAGCCCTCACCCACTCCTCTCCCATCTACATCTCTGATCTTATCTCGCTTTACACTCCCACCCGTCCTCTTCGCTCTGCTAATGCACACCGACTCTCCTGCCTACGGATTACTTCCTCCCACTCCTACCTCCAAGATTTTTCACGTGCTGCACCACTTCTCTGGAATTCCCTACCTCTCCCCCTCAGACTCTCCACCTCTCTACAAAACTTCAAACGGGCTCTCAAGACCCACTTCTTCACCAAACCCAGCCAAATCTCATCCTAAACCTCTGTTCCATGCTCTCTATGTACCCCATCTGTCTCACCCCTGTCTGTCTACCCCTCCCTTTTAGAATGTAAGCTCTCTCGAGCAGGGCCCTCTTCCCTCATGTGCTTACTCTTTTCTTACTTTAATAATCTTCAGCTGCACCAAATTCAGCAGTCTTCTGCCACCTGGTACTTATTCCAGTGTCATCTGCTGATGTAGCTATGTTTATTTACCCTGTACTTGTCCTATATTGTCGTCAACTGTAAGTTGCTGTTTTCCTGTTTGATGATTTGTTTATGTACTCTGTAATTGGGCACTGCGGAACCCTTGTGGCACCATATAAATAAAGGATAATAATAATAATAAATAATATAATATATAGCAGTACGGTACAGTAGGCCACTGCTCTACCT